>NC_091117.1:86225000-86452500 GCF_040183065.1 Periplaneta americana
ATTGGCTATGTTATGACTAAGAATGTGACGTCGCGCCGTGACCTGTCTTTTTCGTTAGTCACGGTTGGTAAGCAAGTGACGTCAGAATAGAATGACGTGTCACCGTCGTTTCTAAGCAACTGACATCAGATGTTGAAATTTTCGCAACGTTTTATTCGACACTGAAACGTAAACGTTTCAAGTCTAACGCAACTTATTATATAGCCTACCGTATTTTATCTTTAATTCTTGAATATTTCTTTTTTCACAGTCAAGCATACGGATGTGGACCAGCATATGATGCAAGAATTGGAGGAATTTCAATCACAGCAACTAGAAACAATTAAATTTTGAAACTAATATAGTATGACATAATTATCTAGTCTGAGACTAATGTAATCCATAAAAACCAAAAAGAAATTAAAGGCATTCAACGTTGGATATGTGTTATTTACCTGTGCTTAGTCAAATATATTTAGCACAAATCTGTATGGTACCTGATTAAGAGGATACCGGATTTATACGAACAATAGACAATACAAATTAATATTGTATATGGAACATTATGAAAAGTGCATTAGAGGGCAATGAGTTCAAATCCGTTTGAAAAGGAATATTTAATATGGGTAAAAATGGCCGCCGGCTTCACCGTTTTCCACAAAATCGAGTATCGGCTGTTATTATCTCGAGATAAAAAGCGGCTGATACTAGCCACTTCAACTTATTCCTCGCTTCAAAAAGTTTCCGAAATATATTTTTTTTTCCGCCGAAATGAATAATCTTATGTGGTATATTTGTTTCTGGTGTTTGCATCATTCATGACATAAATTCCGTAGAGGCGTGGCGTAGAAGTTTCATGATCATAGTCATTGTTGTGGTGTGGCAACTGGCTGTTGTTTGTGTGATATTCGTTCGTCGCATTTCAGAATGAAGGCCGTATGAGTATTTTTTTCATTGCTGCTTCGCCATAAGCTTCTTCAAGCATTCGTAGTGTTTCTGAAGGAGATTTGTGCCAAGAAACACAAAATTTGATATTTGCGCGTTGTTCTGTATCCCACATTATAAAATGCGACGAACGAATATTACATATCCATAACAGCCAGTTCCACACAAAAACAATGACTATGACCATGAAACGTCTACGAAAGTGACATCATGAATTATGCCAACACTAGAAATAGAATATACCAAATAACATTATTCATTTCGGAGAAAAAAAAAAATATATATATATTCCGGAAACTTTTTGTTCAGAGTATGTAGGCTATGTATTTTTGTATCGAGATTTAGGAACAAAGTTCTACGTCCTTACAACCTACACTTTTCATCAACGTACTGAGAAGCACATTAATTTTTCTATTCAGCACATAGGCCTCCTATTATACGAATATTTTCAAGGAAACATACACTCACGTTTATATTGATATAAGAAAGCGTGTTTTTTCGTGATACTCATTACGTCTCAGATCACTTCTATTTTTAAAAAGTTACATTTGTTTAAAAGTAATGGCTAGTGGAAAGGCATATCAGGATATTTAAACTTTATACAAAATATTCTTTGGCAATAGAAGCAAAGGTTCACGAAAGCCAGTCTCATAAAGGTATTCATTACATACATGTACGAGTTTTATCATAGTTAATATAATATTCATTACTATAAGTCATGTAGAATCGTTACCACAGTCACTCTAATAATGGTATCCATTACTAAAGTACCCAATTTTCGCAAACCACAGATTCCCGAAACACGATTTTTCAATAAAAGCAAACATTTTACACTCCAAGCCCTTCTGGGTCAAAATATCGTACGTATGAACTCGAGAAATAACGCGAATTTTGTGTATGTGCGAATTTTTTTCTTTTTAGTACGAATTTACTCGGTATTAATGTTTTTCAAGAGACTTTTAATTTATTTTATGATATTTTAATTTAAAGTCTAGAAAGATTGATATATGTACACAATTTTGAATTTCATATTCAAATCCTATTTCAGTAACTGTGTAGAATTCTGAAACTATTAGTTTGTAAATATCACCTGTCCCAAATCATGTATATGATTAGTGGATGCAATAAATGATTATGATTATTATCCAAACCGGATATCGAGTGACTACGACTTTGGTCTGTGGCGTCGATAGAAAGCGAATTTGTTTCTTTTTTTTTTTTCTCTCTCTCTCTCTACCTCTACCTCTTTGGTTCTGAACATTACTGAGAGAGAGCACCACTGTTAGCGACAAGATGTATTTGAGTAAATACTGCGAGTAGATTATGTGGCTTAGATGAGGGGCTCGCAACAGGAACAGTTTTGCTGTGGCGCATACGAGGATCTCTCGTGCAGTAGCAGCGTGATTCTTACTTCAATTAATTTCTTGTGTACATTCCAGATCAAATCAAGAAGATACCTTCTTGCTCCGGTTACACATCTTGCATATTATACGAAGGTTAAGTTAGGATTTGGTTAGTTTAGGTTTTTATTAACTAAGTCCGCGCATGCGCAGACAGCCAAGATGATCCTGTCGGTCATGGCCCTTAAGATACTATTTGTTTCGTAATATTGATAAACAATAATATGATGAAAACGGTGAATAATTTCATTGGCCGCTATAAGTTTTCTTCGTAAAAGATGAGGTATTTTCTTTAGATCACAAATAAAACGGCAACGCAGTCATAATTACGTACTTAACATTAACATTGACCGGAAATTTACTTTCTTCATTTCAATGATATTCCCTGAAACACACTTTTTCGCCCCCTTTATTTCGTTGTGATAACCTACTTTAAGATCTTACTACATATGTATTCAAAACACCGTCGTTGTACTGCATAACCTTTCACTTGATTAATGGCGTGATATAGTCGCGAATTTTACTATCACCATTTCGATTGTCTTTTGTTTGACACGGCTCGGTGACTAGTGGCCAGCGAACGTCGACTATCGACATTGGTCTACCGTGCATATTATCCAGTTGTCCCGTTTTCTAGTAACGCATACATATTCAATCTTTACCGGATATAAGTAGTTGAAAAATGTAACATAATCATAAATCAATTATTAAATAAATATTAATATTAAATATGATTATTATTTTCCTTAACTCCACCATTGTTTTTTTTTTGTAGCCTACTTGTCACGTTTTAGTGATAGCGTCTGATCTTGTGGATCGTATTCCACTGTTCAGCATCCACCAGCGTGTATTTCCGCAAATAGGCCTATTATGAGCTAAAGATTATATTAGCGTAGTTATGTTATGTTTTATTTAACGACGCTCGCAACTGCAGAGGTTATATCAGCGTCGCCGGATGTGCCGGAATTTTGTCCCGCAGGAGTTCTTTTACATGCCAGTAAATCTACTGACATGAGCCTGTCGCATTTAAGCACACTTAAATGCCATCGACCTGGCCCGGGATCGAACCCGCAACTTTGGACATAGAAGGCCAGCGTTGTACCAACTCGCCAACCAGGTCGACTAGCGTAGTTATGTTAAATTAAATGACAAGAGACCGAGGACTGTTACAAATAGGGTTACCAACTCTCCCATATTTGGCTCAATTTTTAACAGACTCCCGGCTCGCGGCTCCCGTATTTTTCTTCTCTTCGAGCATTTTTCACCCTTATTTTTGCATAATGCAAAAATTTTCATTCTAAACATTTGATTTTACCATGAATGATGATTTATGTGATGAACTTTGAGATGCACTAAAATATGTAGTCTTTATAGAAGGTAATGCTTATCAGAAATGTGTTTTAGTGCCCACTCATTTAAAATCAAATCATTTTAATGTTATAAATTAAAAAAAATGAGCGAGTTTTATTCTAAACATACCAAATAGTAATGCTCACACACAGAGGATGTTTTATCTCAAGAACAATAATACGCGAGACAAAATCTGTCTCAGAATACTCTAAATTCAAATCTAGCTGCCAAAGTGTAGAATAAAGTTTTTTAGTAGCTGAACCGAATGATTTGTCTATCTTTATGTGAATTTTTGTCGATTCCTTAGTCTTCAGTATTTTCTTCAAAACAAAGTTGGTAACCCTTGTTACAAGGTTAGTCAAAGATGTCGGAATAACGTATCTCCCCAATCTGACAACAGTTGGTGCCGCCAAAATGGCCAAATACCTAAATATGAATTATTGGTCATTCAGTAGAAAAGTAGGTAAACATGGTGGACATCATCGAGGATCGGTGAAACTAGCGCTGAGGTAGTTCCGGTGATTTCGTAACTATAGTCCCGACGCTGTTATTTCCGGCGTGACTCCGCCTCTTTGCTTACGCCTTAGAAAGTGAAGGCCCTATAAAGTCTAGGTAGGTAGTATCGTTCGCCATTTTTGTTCTTACGTTGCTGAGCTACCATACGAGGAATCTATTTGCCACACCGTTAAACATTATCATGTCGTAGCTCCTATGATAATAAATCAAACGCAATGTAATTCAGCAAATAATTGAGCGGCAAATAACGTCTTCGTGTGTTTTCTGCGAACGCCAACGAAAGAGCTAAAATGGCGGGCGATTATATTAAGTATTTATCGAGCCTTAAGAAATGAATCGGCGAATCACAAGACGCACACGTTTAAATGTAGCCGACCTGCAACGCAATTGGCTGCCGGAAATTAGAGCGACGGGACTTTTTTTTTTAACAATCGTTGATTTTTTAATGTTTTGTGGAGATACAGTTGATAGTATATTCAAGGCGTAATAAAAGCTTAAATCAACCAGACCTAACCTATCACACATTCGTAGCCTATATGCAGAGTGAAACTAGCGCTGAGTCTCAAAAGTTCTAACTACCTCAACGCTAGTTTAGCGTGGAAATTAAATTTTCAAATCTCAAAAATTCTAACAAATGTTATACGCCTACATATAAATCGAAAGTTCAATGTTCTTAAAGCAATGTTAAAACAAAATTAAAATCAATCAGATTACAGTAACAATTTACAGTAATTACCGACTTATCATCAGGAAGATAGCCGCAAATCCATCCAATCTCAATCTAGTTGCTGTGGAGTTGAGTAGCAGAATTCTTGCAGTGTCTGTCTTGTTAAGACGATGCACAATTCGAGATACAATTCTTACAAAAAATGTCAGTCCATTTTCAGTTAATTGTAACCTGCTGTTCTTAAAATCGTATTATTTATCATGCTTTGAAAACTATTTGAAACACACGAACACATAAGATACAGGTACTTAATTCACAATATCAAAGTAATCTTCAAGTTCTTAACTGCTATGTAAGTCCATGAAGCAAAATATTTATCACAAAATAAGAGGAAGTATTGTGAGTTATTGAAAGTTTTGAATAGTCAACACGAACACTATAAAAACTGATTGTATTGAAGGGCTACAAAATGTTCTCCCTCCTATCAAGATGGTGCACTGCACACTAAAATGTCTTCCGTTTTCAATAGTCCTTTACAACGAAGGTCAAAATGTTTGCAGTATTATTTCATTTCAGTACAGATTATGGTATATAAAATTCCTTAAACTTTAACAATTAATCTCTCTTTAAGAGCACTCGCACAATGAAATATAACAATTATTTATAAAAATAGAACACTTGACTTGATAAACTCAGATTGGAACAACAGATTTGTACGAATAAAAACGAAGGCAACTTTCAAAAACCGGTGTACTACTAGTACTACAGAGATTCACTAAAGCCAGGAGCTCTCGTGTCTGCCGTGATCAAAAGGAGGGGACGAGAATACTGGCAACTAGTGTAACAGGGTGGATCAAAGAAAGTTATCTTATGCAAAATACGTATTAACATTTTCATTGCGATGAGGGAAAATAATATAACGATGAATGAGAAGTGATACTTCGTATAGCTGTACACTTGCAGGTGAATAAAAATTGTTTTAAAAATTAATTTTTCTCAAAATTGACTAAATTTTTATAGTACAGTATACTTATGTTTCTGCTTTGAAAGATCTTCTATCGAGTACAAAATAATAGTTAACTCCAGAAAATAATAATAATAATAGTAATAATAATAGTAATAATAATAATAATAATAATAATAATAATAATTTAGTTAATTCAAACAATAACCATCATCATCAACATCATCATGTGATTTCGAAGAAATTGGTTCAGAGTTCGAGAAGTATCTTCAGTGGTCTTTCAGGGTTCTTGTACCCGCCGAGGTGTAAATTTTTAGTAATCTAGGATATCTGTTGCGAGGCATCCTATTCACATGTTGTATCCACTTTTACTTATAATTTGAAATTTGTTCAAAAGCTAATGTATTTCTCAATTCTTCCAAAATGTTTATATTTGTTTGTAGTCGTTCCACTTATAACCTCCTGTTCTTAAATATTTAATTTCTGTCGCAGTTATTCTAGATTTATTTTTTGCCTTGATTGTCCAGTTTTCATAATCGTTTTCATAGCCGTAAGTCAATCATGAATGATTTAGAATATGATAGTGATAATGTTTTATCTCAAGAACAATAATACGCGAGGCCGGAGGGAAAAAGACCTTTGGATGGCCGAGACGTAGATGGGAGGATAATACTCAAAAGGGTTTGAGGGAGGTGGGATATGATTATAGAGACTGGATTAATCTTGCACAGGATAGGGACCGATAGCGGGCTTATGTGAGGGCTGCAATGAACCTCCGGGTTTCTTAAAAGCCGTAAGTCAATCATGAGTGATTTAGAATATGATAGTGATAATGATGAATGAAGTTCGGAAGATGAATATAATTTTAATATGAGAAGAAACTCCGAAGGCCGTGGAAGAAGAGTTCAAGAATCGTTCCGACGACGTAAAATCCAGAAGTAGTTCTGACACTGTACACAACTAGCGCTTGGCGCATGCGTCGAAAAAAGTTCGTTATTAGTCGTAACGCGTTCTGAATTACTTACTGTAACAAACCTAACATTAAACAAACACGATACATACAACTTACAAAAATTCATCGCAAGCATTTCGACAGCTCTGTGCTAACGTGATGCTAGCTCGGAGATTACAAAGTTCAGGTTTTGGATATTGTTCAGGAAGGTTTTTTTTTAACTTATGCAGGTTAATTTCGTTAACCATTATTATATTCTATTGCATGATTTATATAAATATTCATCTACTATTAAGAATAGATCAATTTTCATCGCATCTTTTCTAATGCCTTTCAGGTAAAGTAACGTAGCTGAGCTAAGTAAAGGGGCAGACAGATATTTATTTTTTGTTATTTTACATAGTTCAATCATATTATTGTGTATGGAATTTTGTTTTCGACGCATACAAATCTGTGTTCAATGTTATATTAATGACTGCTGTTTAAAACTAGAACAAACCCTATAACCCTACATGCACTAGTTTTATTTTTTAATATAGACTAAATAGGCAGCGGGGAACTGCCAAATAACATACTTTTAGAATACAAATAGTAATATAATTCACTGTTGTGTGAATTTAACCCATATCTGCCTAGTGTTGCGTTTTCGCAACATTCTGCATTAATTATTGTTCTGCAAAAATGCAAAGAAATTAATTACAAAATTAACTTTTATTTCATTGTTGTGTATACTAGAAGAAACAAAGGAACCTGCAGCACAATAATTAACTTCCATTTCAGTTTCATGTGGCGGTACGAGAGACGTGAATTTTCACGTCAGAGTATTGGCATATCCGCACACACCTTGTCGAAGAAAATGTATTATTTTGTTTTTACTTTATATCATATATATGTAAATATTTGCTTACAACGTACTAAAGTAGTTGTATTTGCAAGATATTGCAGACTTATATGCCAGCCTTCCTCCATATTGAGTCCCCGCCCTGCTAAATTGTAATGTTGCGTTTTCGCAACACTAAGCACATACAATATCTTTTCTATGTTATCTTGAAGATTGAATACGAAGCAAATCGTAGACTTCCTTCAGGTACTACAGAAAGTATTGATGTGTATATAGGTCCTCCGGACGTCCATTTTTTATTTTAGTAGGTTATTTTACGACGCCTTATCAACATCTTAGTTTATTTAGCGTCTGAATAAGATGAAGGTGTTATTGCCGGTGAAATGAGTCTGGGTCTAACACCGAGAGTTTCCCAGCATTTACTCATATTGAGTTGAGGGAGAACCCCGAAATACCTCAACCAGGTAACTTGCCCCGACCGGAAATCGAACCCGGTCCACCTGGTTTCGCGGCCAGACACGCTAACTGTTACTCCACAGGTGTGGACTCCGGACGTGTGTAATGATAAAGATGAAGATAATACGGATAAAAGGAGGAATATTCAGCAACTTTGTGCTGATGGAGAATTAGTGTTTCAGTCTCAACATGAGGTGGTTTTGAGAATTTCTGATACCGGTCAACTTCCAACAGCATGCAATGTGCATTCAGATCAAGCTGTAATGACTACTGAGACATAGAATGTAAGTGGAATTAGTCAACGTGGTGAGAAAAAGATGGTCGCGATGAGGGGATGATTCCTTATATTGGACATCATAGCCTAAAGCAGTACATTAGGGGAAAACCAATACGATTTGGCTGTAAAGTCTGGTGTACAAATTTCAAACTTGGTTATTTCGTTGATTTTGACATTTACCAGGATACTGAAAGTCAACAGACTAATTACAAAGCAGAGTATGGCCTTGGAGGTGGAGTATTACTGCAGTTTGTGAACATCCTGTCTAAAGACAATGAAAAGAACATACTTCCTCATCACATTCTTGCAGACAATTATTTTACATCTTTGAAGACAGTCAACGCATTTACAGAAATGGGAGTGGGACTAATACATACCATAAGGGGAAATAAAATTGACTACTAAGACATATCCGCTTAGTGATGTCACTGACATGAAGAAAAAATACAGAGGCTCATATGACGTATGTACAGATTTGAGTAAATTGTTTGATGGAATGACAATGTTACCATGGTGTCTAATTGTGAAGGCATAGGACCACTTGCAAATGCGTCTCGCTATTCAGCTTCTCAAAACAAGACAGTGCAGATTTCACAACACTTTTAGGTAAAAACTTACAATTAAAATATGGGCGGCACGGATATAATGGATCAAAACGTATCCAGCTATAGAACCAGCGTCCATTCAAAGAAATGGTGCTGGCCTACTTACATCTGGATTCTGAATGTATCACTGCAGAATGATTGGCACCTTCACAGAGGATCCACTAGTGCCACTGGCTCTGATACACTACACCTATTGGAATTCAGAAGGAACGTACAGTATCTATTGCAATACTGGAAGATTCGGCCAACCAAGAAGTAACATTGGTCTTGTGAAGATACCTATGGCCAGCAGTGTTTCCTTGGGCTCTCGATTCGAAAACGTGAGTCAGTAAATTTCATCATTGAATTGGAGGACAAGGTGCGCTATGTGCAAATCTGCGACAATGAAGAAATGCACAAAATGTGAAGTTGTCCGCCATGAAAAACGCTTTCTTGCTTTTCATGTGAAATGAACTGTCATAAAAGAGCGACTAGATTAAAAAAAAATATTTTCGTGATTTTTGTACTAGAGTGTACTCTAACTTTTGGCTCTGTTTGTACATCTTTTACTGAATTTGAATATTATGTTAGAGTTAAATGTATGTATTTATTTACACTGCAAGCGGGCAAGCACCCGGTGGCAGTGGTATATACAATATTAACAATACACAGTTAAAATGATCAGCAATACACAATAAAATTTACAATACATAATACAATTTACAACACATATACAATTTTATACACAATACAATAAGAATACACAATACAATTTAACACAATAATAATAAAACATAAAATAAAACACCTAATTTTACAACACAACCTACATAATTATGTATAGGTCCTACATAAGTTTCAATAGTCTTTCACTTTACTCTCATCTCATTCCCTGTAGTGGCACTATGACGCATTTCACTGACACTTTAGCACATTTCACTGACACTCTGTAACACATTTCACTGACACTATAGAACACATTTCATTGACGCTATAAATTATCACTGATCGGAACTGTTCACTGCACTGTAAAACCATAACTTCACTGACTTACCTCGCTTCACTGATACAACAGTTCAAATAAGTCAAATAATTGCATCCTTATGCATACTTATAAACAGAACTACATTTAAACTAAACATTTGTAGTCTAAGGCCCTCTTACACGCTATTTTTAAATAATTTACAATTCAAACCAAGGAAGTAAACTCGTCAGGCTAGATAAATACATGTCACCTTAAAAAATTAAATGTTGAATGTCACCTTAATTTTAATTTTCACTTTATACACAACTCTTTAAATTATTCTTGAATCTCCTTAAGGAAGGACAGCCCTCAAAGACCGCTGCAGGTAGGTCATTCCAATCATTTATAGTTCTATTTAAAAATGAGAATTTACCTACATCCGTTTTCTGTTTCCTACATTTGATTTTAAAATCATGATCGTTCCTACCATAGTACGTTGGCTTTTCTAACCGAGCCGTTATGTCTACCCATGCTTTCTGACCTAGATGTGCTCTATACAATGATGTTATTCTAGTTTTCCTACGTCTGTTTTCCAAAGTTTCTTGACTGACAATTATTTGTGAAGTTTAATTCATAAAATTATAGATAAAAGTCATACATGTTACATTTTATGTCATTTCAATACGTTCTGTGACCTGCTGTAATTTAAAGCAATATTGGTATCATATGTGCTTAGTGTTGCGTTTTCGCAACAGGCCTCTACACAGTAACAAAGGGCACAAATAAAATTTCATTGATAGAAGGTTACTCCTTGGATATATATATGAAGTATAATTAGTAAAATTATGAAAATATCCAACAAAAAAGTTATGGGCATTAATGGGTTAATAAGAGAAATAGCCTAATAGATAAATGCATTTTCCTACAACTCACCTTAAATAATATTCTCGTAAAGGAGTTCAATCCGCCTGCTCCCACGTCTTACACCACACTCGTAATTTTGAAACCCTCTAAATAAGAAACTGTTCGTTTCCGTTATAATACCATAAATAATACTGGAGGGCAAGCAAAGGCATGTACTTGAAGGGTTTGATGCTATCATTTATTTATTAGTTGTAAGTTTGCTATACTTCGTATTTGAATATTATTATATCATTCTTTTATTTTAGATGTGTCTTATAGTAAAGTAAATTCAAATTAATTACATTAAAAGCATGCCTGAAATAGTACCCAATAAGAGCACCTTTATTACTGAGATACAAATACTAGCCAATAAGAGCAAGAAGAAACGCCGGTGCGACTGGGAGGAGAAATCTCGCTATAGAGAAGTCATAGTTTCACAGCCAGATAGCGTTAGTGTTGCTGTATCTGAAAGCTTTGAAATTAATTCAAGAGAAAATAGACAGACCGGTCAGCGCCTACTTTCGTCTACTATAGCAACGTGCTTAGTGTAAAGATGCGAGCGCGAGCATTGCCGAAGTGAGTCGAAAATAGGTAAAGCGGGGAATACAATAATGTAATGTATTTGGAAAGAATTAATATTCTAAAAGAATAATAATTAAATTAACTAGAAAATTTTTCGTTCACAAAATGTTAGGATACACGCTGTCTACAATCTATCCCTGACGCATCGCCCCTGTTCAGGTTACAACATTAGACGTAAAATGAATTTCAATAACTGCCAAAGCAATCTCGTGGCCACCAATGCTTTGGAGCACTGAGCATGCGTAATGTGCTGAATTTGAAACTACAAACAGAGGGAACATTATATATATATATATTGCTAATGGCGGGTACTTGACTTTTCGTATCCAACCATATGAAGCCAGTCGTGTAAACCAATTTACTGACAATTTGTTCGAAGTTCCCGGAGAAAACCCCTATGTTACCTGGACCATGGGCTTGCCTAAAACAAGTTATAAATCGGGACTTGCCGGGGATCGAACACGAGTTCACAGAATTAGAAGTCCAGCGTTCTAGTGACTGGACTACCTTGGCGGCTACATGTTTATCATAATTATGTTTATGCTCGACCATGCCCAAAATGTAGTAATTATACACCTGGTAGCAGCCCTTTAATGGACCTCACTAAAGTACACCTATTCATTAAAGTTCAGGTGTTCCACCAATCAGAAAATACCATTGTAGCAATATGAAAGCGCAAGTATCGATTATTCTCGGATATGCAATCGAAAGACAACTAGTTCTGTTACTATAATAATTAGCGTTAATTGTAAATAATATTCAAATAAATTCAATTTGTCTTCTCGTTTTTCAATGTCTAACTCAATTTCAAGGTTATATCAAGGTTAATGTTTATTTTACTCTCTAGATTATATCAAGGTCAATGTCGACATTTGTTTCTCGGAAAAAATCAATACTTTCGCGTCTGCGCACATCTCACAATTTACGAGGTATTGCACAAGGACAGTTCCGCTCCTCAGTCAGATAAGAATAACATGAATACTTATGAATAATTTCAAGTTAGAAATATGGTCGAGCATAAAAAGTCATATGAAACTTGACTATAATGGTAATTAAGACGCTCGTATGAAAATTATGAAACTCGCTTGTACTATTCCTTCCAGTGCATCCTTCAGTAGGCAGTTTATTCTCAGCCAGTGACCCAACCAATTCCATTTCTTCTTTCTGCTCAGTTTCAGCAACATTCTTTTTTCACTCACTCTTTCCAACACAGCTTCATTTCTTATTCTGTCTGTCCACTTCACATATACCATTCTTCTCCATATCCACATTTCATAATTTCAAATGTTTAAACAAATAATCAGCCATTTTCAAATATAATAATAATAATAATAATAATAATAATAATAATAATAATAATAATAATAATAATAATCTTTCAAAATGCAGATTATTAAATTATTAGATTATGTTTAAATGAAATCCTGAAATTGTGTTACTGTGATAGTTTTCCATATACAAAACATTACTTTTTTCCAATGAAGTACAGTTCATGTTCCAAGAGTATGATTGGTTCATGTACTTAAGGAGAGACTATGGTGAAATAATGCTGAACAATTAAGAAAATCCGCTTTTTTGTTTTTATGATCGTAATTATATTTGAGAGTGTTTGAATTTATCTAGCCATACAATCATAATAAATTTACGTAAGTGTTTCGCCCATAGCAGATCATTCACTGGAAACCCAGCATTCTCCAATCTTTCCTATGTTCTGCCTTCCTCTTAGTCTCCGCATATGATCCACATATCTTAATGTCGTCTATCATCTGATATCTTCTTCCGTCCCGAGCTCTTCTCCCGTTCACCATTCCTTCCAGCGCATTCTTCAGTAGGCAGTTTCTTCTCAGCCAGTGACCCAACCAATTTCTTTTTCTCCTTCTGATCAGTTTCAGCACCATTCTTTCTTCACCCACTCTTTCCAACACAGCTTCATTTCTTATTCTGTCTGTCCACTTCACACGCTCTATTCTTCTTCATATTCACATTTCAAATGCTTCTATTCGTTTCTCTTCACTTCGTCGTAATGCTCATGTTTCTGCCCCATACAATGCCATATTTCACACAAAGCACTTCACTAGTCTCTTCCTAAGTTCTTCCTCCAGAGATCCGCAGAAGATGCTCTATTAAAAGCTTCCATTGCCATTGCTATCCTCCTTTTGACCTCCTAGCAGCAGGTCATGTCACTGCTTATAGTACATCCCAAGTATTTGAAGCTGTTCATTTGCCTGCAGCCATACAGTCAAGTGTAGCTAAACATAGGGTGAGTGAGTGAGTGAGTGAGTGAGTGAGTGAGTGAGTGAGTGAGTGAGTGAGTTGAGAGATTTTTTTTAAGTTCCTTGGGGGCATATTCATATTGTACTCTTACTCAGATTAAAATATGAGATAATGGTAAATTCATGATATAAAAAAAATGTGACTCTCTACTTAGATCGAGCTCATACAGCTGATTAATTTTTATTCCCATGACTATTTTCAAGCTTTTGAGTAAATATGAATTAAAAATTTTGAAAACTTTGACGCAAGGAGCCTTTTTCGCGACGTCAATATGAAGTATATTTTAAAAATTTAATTTAAAAACTATTAGCCCTAATGGCACCAAATTGTGTACATGTGATATTATTGGCCTGTTTATGTAGTTTAAATTTCACAAATTTTAGATTAAACTTGTGGAAGTTTTAAAAAATCTTATAAGTGTTCACTTACGAGTAGTAGTTTGGGCTTCTTTCGTTGCTGGTAACGTATTAAAGTTGGCATTTTTAAGGTTAGTACTACCATCTTCAAGCGAACAGGGAAAATGACTTAGAAAGATAACACATTACCATAGTCTAGTATATAGTCACGAAGTTAAGTTTTTGATAGTACTACAGTACTATAGGAACAATAGACTGTGCCGGTACTATTTTGGATTGTCTGTGATGAGGCGACAGTAGCGATCCTAGTGGTTAGCAACTATCTAGGGATGCACATTCCCTACGTATTGAGCTTCGTGACTGTTTATACTAGACTGTGGTACTACGCCTTGAGATTGTTACAAAGCCTAAATATACTTGAATGGTTCATTTAATGGATTTTCTTGACCACATTTGTCAGCATGATGCAAGTCACACCATACGAGACATAAAACTTTTATTTACATTTCCACACGTTTAGTCTGCTGAGATCATACTTACAATGTTAGTTAGTGGGTTTAAAAAGGGCAGTCAGCTACTCTGGCTTTTTACTCCCTTACCTAAAATTCTTCACAAACAAAAACATAAACAATACAATAGGCTGAATGCTAACATACTTACAATAAACGGAATAAAAAAGACAAGTTATTGATCAGAACAAGCGGAACAGCAGAAAGATAAAACGAGAAAATAAGGGTGGAGGACTTAAAGAGAACCATTAAAATTGTTTTTGACAAATGGCCGGAAGGATAGTATGCAATTTAGGTCGAATTACTTACAGGTCATTCTAACATTAATTGTAATTTCTTTATAACACAAGAGATCCCGCTTTAATCTCTGGATCTCTGAATTTTTAAGCAACACTTAATAAGGCAGTTTCATCGGTTTTGTGAGAAAGAGAAGAAAGAATAAACACATTCAATAAAGTTTAGAAAATAGTTTTAGATTTTTTTGTTCCTGATGTATTAAAATTCAACACAATTTAACAATAACAGCATTTTATTAACTTATGACGAGTTTACATGACAACAATATATCTGGATTCAATGGCGATCGACGTCAGCACTGTTGTACAAATAAAGAGACAATTCCTTTGCCATCCTGGCATCCACTTTTCTCTCTGGAACTGAAACAAGTATGATATTAGTAACAAATAAATTGCTTAAAATCAATTATATAAATATCAGAATAAATCACACTGAGGAGCAATGGAGAAGGTGAGGTATAATTTCCAGGCTTTCTTGATGTTGGTACAGCAGGGCGAATGAAACCTAAGTTATCGGCATTCGTACCGAATCACGAGGTTCATTCTTGACGGACAGAGGTTGAGTTTTCCCATCAGTTGTTTTCTCTAAGCCTGGCGTAGCACAAAGTTTGTGTTTTTTATAGTAATCTCACTAGAGGTTTTGATTGATCTAGAAAAAATCAATTTTGTAGGAGTTCTTTACATGCCAGTGAATCTACTGACATGAGCCTGTCGCGTTTAAGCACACTTTAATGCCATCGACTTGGACCGGGATCGAACCCGCAACTTCGAGCACAGAAGGCCAACGCTATACCGACTACATTACGATTAGAAGAAAATAAAAAAAGATGAGAAGAAATAAAATACTATTCTAATACAATAAAATATTAATTTACTTACTAAATACTAAACTGTCTTGAAAATGTATTATTATACCATCTCATCATTACAAAATCCGCTAGATGGCAGTACTGTGTTATGATGAGCTGTTCTCTTGTCACCAGTTGTGCCAACTATACAAACTTCACTGAACTCTATGGACGATTACTAGTCAAGAAGGTTTTGTTGAATCAATTTAATTTTCATTGAAACAGTTTCATTCCACTTCAATTATCAATATGTATTAAACGATCTCTGATACGTGATTATCCATAATCTCATATAGCAAAAGCTATAACATAACCTAAATAATATAAATAAGATAAATGATAGAAAAGTTTTAATTAAGGATGATGAAATCGAGCCCCTACAGCCAAGGCTGCGCAGAAGTTTAGAGTAGGGACAAATTGAAGCTTGCGTCCGCCGCCATTCTTTGGGAGAAGCACCTGCTAGCAAACGGCTGCACTATACAATGCTGAATGTTTAATATATATGTTTGGTGTCTCTTATAAATCAACCTGAATGGATAAATGAAAAAAAAAAATCTTTTTAACATTTAAAGCGACCACGTTAAAGACATAATCAAGCTTAGTTACCGTTAGTTTGACATGAAACGAAAGAAAACTGTAACAATTTGATACCGTAACTAAATATGTTGTATAGTTATTTGACAATATATAGAGCGAACATAAATATAAATGCATATTGTAGTAATAGTTCAGATGAAAACAAAATTATTAGTATTAACTATTATTAACAAAACACTGCCTGTGTAAGACGTTACATTAGGCCTACATTGTAAACACATTTGCTTTGATGTGGACGAGAAATGAACAATAATAATTATTATTTACTCGCTTCCATATCACATAATATAGGCGTACACCTGTAAAATAGAAACACTTACCTAATGTTTTAGTTAGAAATATAAGTAAGCCTACCGTGCAATATCTTATTATCACAATTGTAGTATGAAATAAACGTCACATGCATGAATTAGTCAATTAGTCATATAATAGAACTCGGGCCTAGTGTACAGAACACCTTGCCTATTAATTTATTATTATTATTATTATTATTATTATTATTATTGACTCCGTTAAATACTGTCTTACAACATTTTTATGTAAAGTCTTGTAACCTTAATCTGTGTGCTAACATCTGCTCTTTATGTAGTACTGTCTTTGATTTGGTTATTTAATGACGCTGTATCAACTACTAGACTATTTAGCATCGAAGGTATTGATGATAACGAGATGATATTTGGCGAGATGAGGCCAAGGATCCGCCATAGATTACCTGACATTCACCTTACAGTTGGGAATATAAGAAAAAACCCAACCAGGAAATCAGCGGGAATCGAACCCGCGACCGAGCGCGACTCCGGACCGACAGTCCTTAGCCCACTGAGCTACGTCAGTAGATCTTTATGTACTTTTATGGTCAGTTTAACAAGTTTAAAATATGATTCTCGGGAGGAATCTGAGATCCATTTTCTAAAATATGTTCCTATAAGAGTAGAAAGGTTGTACAAGTGTTCTACTTCTAGAGCACATTGCTTTCACAAGATGTAAGAGTGGATGGTAATATGCCATTGAACTGTCAACATCTGCATAATCGCTCTTTCACCTAAGCGACATATTTCTATAATCTCAGATGATGGTATGACAAGACTCCCATTATTCTTTCGTTAAAAATAAAAGAGATTTTGTAGCTGGTAGGCTACGTACCATAAATTGTGTCTTTAGATTTATTACACCATATTTTTCTTAATGATTTAACAACGAAGCCAGCAATGAATACAATCACATTTTGACAATATTGTGTCATTGAGAATGATGTAAGAATGAGGGAATTGCAATCAATGTCTGCAGTAGAAGAGTCACATCGCCTCTGATTCTCAAAACACTGAGAATTATTATTACAGTGCGTTAGGTATTTGGAAAATACCATTGGGTATATAGACATTTTTAGCAGACATCCCTATCTTTGTAATGTAATTTAAATAAATGATTTACGTATTTTCTAACGTATATAAAAACATAAGTAAAAATATTCGATGTATTCGGTCACAGGAAATAGAAATAAACTAATAAGTCTATTTATGAGCAATATAAGGCGTTTATATTTAAAACAATGCTTAGTTACAATATTTAGATTTACTTCTGTTATTTTATATTATACGTTAGAAAATACGTAAATAAGTTTAGTTATATTACAGTGAAGGAGGAAATCCACTAAGAAAACGCCTATATATTCAATGGTATTTTCTAAACTCCGAATGCTTTATAGAAACAATCATTCGTGCTCCCAAAACATGGCGTCGCGCGAACCTGTACACGACATCAGATCCAATTGTGTGTATATATATATATATATATATATATAACTACAACGTCTTTGGATGAAATAAACATGAATTATTTTAAAAGGTGCAATTATTGGTTGGCAAACAAAGCAACAAATGCTAGGAAGGTGATAAAAATTGTAGGATAAGTACGTCGCTCCGTAACGTTTTATTGGCCAAAAGTAGTATGACATAGTAAAAGTGTAGCAGTCTTATTAGTTGTTTGCATTAGGCTGGCGATATAATTCTGATGGCACTTTGCATTATCTTTCTCTGTTATTGAGTTGTCTAAATTGTATTTGAGAATACGTATTTTCAACTACAGCAATAGCAACTTATTTTTTTCGTTGAAACGAATTTACTGAAGAAGTACGAGTTGTGTTTACTCAATTTTCGGCCAAGTTTTTCAAGGTCTACACAACCTTTGATATAGTAAGTTAAATTACAGCATTAAATAAGTGACAAGAATTAAGTTCCATTCTCGATAAGAAGGAACGTAATTATAAATGTAAAACAGATAATATCAAAATACAGTCTGGTCCGTTTGGGTATGGACAATATTAATTTATTATTATAAAGCTATTATGATAGAAGAAAAACCTTCTTCCTGGTTATATTATGATTAAAAGATGGGAGTTTCCATATATGACAATCAACAATGCATAATCTGAAAGAACAAATGAAAATCGTAGATGTTTAAAATGGCTACCACACATCAACAGCGGGCACAATGTGTTCTTTGGTATGCTAAATTTGAGAGTGTTAAAAGAGTTCAAAGGGAATTTCGACGTGAGTATGGTGTGCGTAATGTACTTAAATACGATTCCATAATGTTGTGGTATCGAACATTTGTAGACAGTGGTTCTGTGCTAAAAAAAACATGCAGGAGGTCGCAGGCGAAACCCAGTACGAGAAGCAGCTATCTCTTGGCTTGGCCCCCATACTCCCCAGATCTAACCCCTCCTGACTTCTTCGTGTGGGCTTTTGTGAAAGACATTGTCTATTCACAGAAATCCAGGAATATTGATACTCTGAGAGTAAAAATTACTCAAACTTTTCAACAAATCACACCTCTTGCGTTACAACGGACAAGCGCTGAATTGTATCACCGTTATGAGTTGTGCAGGGTGCGCAATGGGGGTCATGTTGAACTCTGAGGAATCTCCCACATTTCAGTGTTGTATGCACAAAGTTTCAACAATTAAAATTCAGTAGTAAATGTTTCACGGTGTTTTTATTTTATCCATACCCAAACGGAACACTCTGTAGATATTATTACAACAGACTTGTAACTTAAGTTTAAGCACGTAACAAAACCAAATTACATCCATAGAAGTAGTGAATTTATACTGCTTGAAAAATGCATGCAAACATATTTTAATCAAGCATTTCTTATCCAATTGGCGACCAAATTACACAAATGAATGAAACTAAATAATAATAATAATAATAATAATAATAATAATAATAATAATAATAATAATAATAATAATAATGATAATAATAATAATAATAACAATTTGATTTATAATGATAGCCTAGTACAGTACCAAAATTAGAACGTGATTCTGATTGGTAATATTACCAGAGCCTCTGAAGAAAATAAACATGAATAATTGTCGGTAGACCTCTATACGGAGATGTTTAGATAGTCTTCGACTAAGATATAGTAACACTCAGATAGTAATTTTAAAATTCTGTAAATGAATGGTTGGAAAATATTGAAAATAAGAATCTGCTTAAAACTGTATTGTAAATTATTTATCTGACAGTAGGAGTATTCACAACAAACACGTTTGGTTAAAATTATATAAAATCATATTATTATAATCACAGGGACACCGATGTGATAGTAATTCTGAAAAGTCTTACTTACTGCAATATGGTGGTGACGTGTACGTTGCCACTTCGAACGATCCTCGGGCAGGATAGTCGATGGTATTCAGTCCCAACGGTATGCAGGTTGTTATAGAACAGTCCGATGGGTAATTGAAAGCTCTAGAAAGCCAGCCGAGACTTAGAATACTGCAACAATCAAATATAAATATTATAAAATAATGTCGTATCTGGTAATATAAAAATTCAATGCTATTCGTTTTTAAAATGCAACTGTCGAGCAAATTTTTTGAGAGAAACTCGAATGTCAGAGGAAAGCATATCATATCTGAGAGCTCTTAACATTTGTACTCAGTGGCTTAAATGTATCTTAGAACCTCTTAATATTGGTGTTCAGCATTTTAAATTAAACCTAAGACCTGATACTCAAAGATTTTAACCTGGTTCTTGACATTTACATTCATATGTTGAACACTGTATCTGAAATTTTCTCAAAATTTATGATCACTGCTTTTAAATGACATCTTAGAACACTTCTCCAGTTTTTCTGAGTGGTTTCTAACTAGTTTGGAGATTTTTTTTATATTCGTGTTGTCCGGCTCTAAAGCGTGCCTAAGGTATTTTCGATGTTTACTCAACGGCTTCAAACGGCTTATTAGGTCCTCTTAACATTAGCGTTTACTGACATAGAACTCTAAGCCTTAAATCCTTTTAAATTTGTATTCTGAAATTTTAGTCTATATAAAATGGGTTCTTTGATCTTTTCTGCTCTTTTTAGGTCCTAAAAAAATTTATAAGCCTTAACATTTTGTTGTCAGAGGACCTGAGTTCCTTTTGACATTTGAGGCGTTCAGAGCTAAAGTGAATGAAGTCACTAATTTTCATAAATTGAGTTTAATTCATTTTCTGATTATCTGAAGTTGGATCTTTTCCGAACAGTAATGAATCAGGTGTTAATTCCAAGCATTCCCCGGTAGGTGACACAAGTTATTTTTGGCTCATATTATTTGTTCACGATGTTCTGAGCCATAGTGGATCAAGTCACCAAAAGCGTTGCATCAATTAACATCACAATTGTTTATATTGCATAAATCTAGAATTTGAGAATGAAGCAATAAAATGATTGCTAGAGAAATTAGATAATCCACTAGAGCAAGTTAACTTTAAGCCCTATTATCTCAAAACTACGTCTCATGGACTTGATCCACTTTAGCTCTGAACGCCTTTGTACTAGATGATTTTAAGCTATTTTGAGCTTCTCTTAAGATGTGTGCTCAGCAGTTTTTAAATACATTTAAGATTTAGTTAAGATTGTGCTTACTGGCTTGAAACTGCATCTAGGGTTGCCAACTTGTTTTGAAGAAAATACGGGAGACTAAGGAATCAACAAAAATTTTGCATAGAAAAGCAACAAATTATTCAATTTCGTTACTAAAAACAACTTTATTCTACACTTCGGCAGCTAGGCTTAAATTAAAAGTGCTTTGAAGTCGACTGCAATTTGCAGTTCTGATTTGATTAGATGTGTCGTGCCCCTGTTTTGAACATCTGTCCAATTACACTACTCAACAAATTTCAACTTTTTTCCCATAACATTAATAAAACAGGCTGATCTTAATTAATTTGCATGCGCTGAACATGAAAATGACAGTGAAAAGTTCGTAACACGTCACGTTTTTGTGTTATAGATATTTACTTGATACATTGAAAAATCAGGATTTTTGACCTATTAAAAATTATTTTGTTCTCATTTATTGTGTGAAAATTTCCAAGGACAGCTTAGATATGATAAAACGGATACATCAATAACTGATCAGCTATTAAGACTTATAAAACCCACTCTTTGTGCAATAAAATAGAAAAAGATAAAAAAAAACTTCATTTTTTTTTCTCTTATGAGAACTGGAATCTTCCCTTATTAAAAATTAGCAATAATCGCCCATCATCGCTGGATCCCATACTCCTTGATACAGTTGCTCCATTGTAGCAATGTCTTGGAGAAATCGCTCTCCCTGTTCATCAATTTAGTCCCTAAGTTCTCAGGAAAGAAGTCCTAATTTGAATGTAAGAAGTGGATCTTCAGTGACATACTGCAGGCTATTTTTTTTGTAGTTTCTTAGTAACGTCTGTATTAATTGGCGATACTTTTCTGCCTTGTGATTCCTAAAAACCCTTTGATGCAAAAGATTTCCATGCTGGTAATTCCTTGGGGTTAAGTTTTTTCTAAAAAATCCTGTCCTTAAAAAGTTTTCTAATTTGTGAACCGACAAATATGCCTTCTTTTAATTTAGCATCACTGATTTTAGGGAATAGAGTCTTTAAATGTTGAAAGACTTCTCCACTCTTACATAGAGATTTTACAAAATATTCATTAGCCCTAGTTTTATATGCAGTGGAGGAAGAAGTACTTTTTCACGTTGCACTAGCGGAAGATATTTAATATTATGCTCACCAAGAATATAACCTTGTCTGATAGGCCAGTTCTTCTCCACATAATGTTGTGCTGTTGCTCGACTGTCCCACAAACATAAAAACAACATAACTTAGTAAACTCTCCTTGTAATCCAAGAAACAAACCTATTACTTTCAAATCTCCACAAATTGCCAAGCGATGTTCATTACAATTTACTGCATTCCATATTAGTGACACGTTTTCATAAGTTTCTTTCATAGTGACTGAATGAGCCACTGATGGAAGGTTTTGTATGGTCATTGTGCAATAAAACTGCTTTTAACCTTAGTTTTGATGAAACGATGAACAGTCTCCATTCTTCTGAATTATATTGAATATCTAATTCATCCATAAGCCTGTCCATATTTTTGCAGGCACAAACAGAATTTTCCATTACAAAATAACTAGTCAGTTTATCGTTTCGTTTTCTGAACACGGAAATATGGTATCTTTTGCTAATAAGTCCCATTCTTGTAATTTAGAACCTAATAGCTCAGCGTGTTGCTTGGAAAGACCTGAATTCCTAACTAGGTCATTAAGTTTTGCCTGTCGTATCAGATGTGGTGTTCTATGATATTCGGGAATGTAGGTGGGATCAGCGAAAGTTGAAAGGTAGTCTGAGGATTCTGATAGTTCGTGTTCCTCTGGAATGACATAATCTTCCCCAATAGACGGAGGGATAGGGATAGGAAGTTCAGGAGAATGTGGTACGGGTATTATGGCTGGTGGGAAATTAGGATACACAATTTTATCTTTAGTTTTCCTTGAAAATCCCTGTGGTTTGAAAATGCAGAAGTAACAATCTTCCAGATGACTGGTGGGCTGTCGCCAAATCATTGGAACAGCAAAAGACATGTTGTTATTTTTCCCCCTCTTCACGTAACATGTTACACAACACACGTGTGGTGCCCAATTTTTGTCTTGTTCACCCCCTTTATAGCCAAAATACAAGTAATATGCCTTTTTTACATTGTCTGCTATTTATCGACGTTGTGATTTCAAAGTTAATTCCCCACAAACATAGCAAAACTATTTGGAAAATGTTTACAGGAACGATGATTGCTATCCATTTAACACTATTACAGAATAACTAGTACCTCTCACAACACTTCCACAATCAGAACTAATCGCTAAATTGATCATTTCTTGTCTAACGATACAACAGCGACCGTATTTCCTCCTTTCCCTTAGTCAGTTTTGGCCAGATGTGACCTACCCTCCGTGCAGTTGCATAATACGGGTAATAAAACAAACCATCACTGGGTAACACTCATTCAACCCACAAAAATGAAAGTATGTTTCAAATGGTACCTTAAAAGAACGGAAATGCTATATAATTGTGTAAAAAAATCTACGTTAAAGAAAAGAACCTCTTTCCAAGTGGCTAGGTTTTAACACATTTTTATACGATTCGCTAACTAAAAAATATAAGTTTCTGAAAAAACGTGACGTGTAGGCACTTTTTCAATGCCATATTCGTAATCAGGACATACAATTTACATAAAAACAGTTATTCTTGTCCATGTTATGAAAACCTTATTGAATAGTGTTATTGTTCATGAGATGAAACACCTTCTTTGTATGAGCATTACTACTTGGTATGCTTGGAACAAAACTCGTTGGTTTTTCCAAATTTATAATGTTAATATGGTTTGATTTTAAACTGATAAGCAGTGAAACACATTCCTGACAAACATTACCTTCTACGAAGACTGTACATTTTAATAAATCTCTTGACCAACAAAATTAATTCATAATAAAAATCATCATTCACAGCAAAATCAAATGTTTAGAATAAAAATTTTTACATTACTGAACTATGGGAAAAAATGCTCGAAGAGAAAAGAATACGGGCACCGGAAGACTTAAAAATCAGAGACAATACGGGAGATTTCGGGAAATACAGGAGGGTTGACAACTCTTGCATATGAAATTCTCATATTGTTCAGGTCAACGATTTCAAACTACACTATTACTGCTTATAGATTTTGAAAAATATTTCAGTTCATTATCATTTTTCTGTTCAGAAATTGTAATATACATTAAAGATTCACTTTAGTATTGTGCTGACCGGTATATTCTGCATCCAAAATTCTATTAACATTTGAGTCAATGGTTTTAAACTATATCCAAGAACTTATTATTTGTGATCAATCGTTTTGAACTATATCCGAGATTTCCTCCATTTATAAAATGCAATTTGGATGCTCTTATCATGCTCTTGCGACTTCAATTCACTGATATTTCTGAACTCCTAACATTATTGCTGACTACTACTGAACTACAAATTTTAGATCCTCCTAACATTATTTTGTTCTTGGCGATTTTGAAGTATATCTTAAACTTTATCGTTATTTTTGTGCTCAGTAATTTTAAAATATCTCTCATGCCTCATTTACATCCATGAAAACATTTGTGACCAGCGAATTTAAAATACAGTCTGAGCCGTTTGGGTATGGATAATATTAATTTATTATTATGAAGCTATTATGATAGTAGGAAAAATTTATTGTTGGTTATATTATGATTAAACGATGGGAGTTTGCATATATGACAATCAACATTGCATAATCTGAAAGGACAAATGAAAATAATAGATGATTAAAATGGCTACCACAAATCAACAGTGGGCACAATGTTTTCTTTGGTACGGGATGCTAAATTTGAGTGTTAAAAGAGTTCAAAGGGAATTTCGACGTGAGTATGGTGTGCGTAATGTACCTAAATACGATTCCATAATGTTGTGGTATCGAACTCTTGTAGAAACAAGTTTTCTGTTAAAAAAAACATGCAGGATTCGCAGGCGAAACCCAGTACCGTACGAGAAGCAGCTATCTTTTGGCTTGGTCCCCAAACTCCCCAGATCTAACCTCTCCTGACTTCTTCATGTGGGGTTTTGTTAAAGACATTGTCTATTCACAGAAATCCAGGAACATTGATGATCTGAGAGTAAAAATTACTCAAACTTTTCAACAAATCACACCTCTTACGTTACAACGGACATGGGCTGAATTGCATCACCGTTATGAGTTGTGCAGGGTGCGCAATGGGGTCATGTTGAACTCTGAGGAATCTCCCATCTTTCAGTGTTGCATGCACAAAGTTTCAACAAATAAAGTTGATTAGTAAATGTTTTACGGTGTTTTTATTTTATCCATACCCAAAGGGATAGATACGAGATCTTTTTTTTTCTGTTGTGCTAGCCAGTTGTGAACTAAAACTGAGTTCCTATTAACATTTGTGGTTACTAGTTCTGCACTATACCTGAAATCCTTTTAACATCTTGTATTCAGTGGTTTTAAACTTATTCTTGGCATTGACATCCGCAGGATTTTAGATTAGCCTACTCTGAAATTCTCTTGCCATTTTGTATTCACCAACTGTAACAACTAAGATTTTTAGCATGTACCCTCAGAAGATTTGAACTAGCTATGTCCGATATTATTTTACTGGTTATAAAATACAACTGAATTTCTCTTAATATTATTTTGTGTTCACCAGTCTGTAGCTGCCCTAGTTATGAAGAAGGTCCAATTTAGCTTACTTGCGAGCAACGAAAGTAATGTTATTATGGGAACTTTAGGTTTCAAAAGTTTACTTTATGAATTCCATGTAAACAGGTTTTGTTTTAATAGAGATGAATTGTGATGATATGTAAGGGAGGTTTCCCACTGAACTAACTCTCAACGGCAACTGAATCGAAATTGACTTGTAGCTGCAGCTTAATTGTGTTAGATTCATGCCTGTCTCCACCAGAGCAAATTCTTTGGGTTTAGTGTCTGCAAATTCAATATAATATATAATATTTAGCTTGTGAGTACGATATTTAGTTCATACAAACTTCAACTGTCAACTGGAGTCATCAAAATACACAACATACTCTGTTATTATCAACACAAAAACAATAACTAAGTATATAATAGTAGGCCTAAGTATTCTTTCGTCCGAATATTAGGGTGAGACAAATGACAAAACAGACTTCGAGCTCATATAGTTACGAGAATCAATCCTAAGAACAATCGAAAGGAAACCTTAGCAAGAATGAAACATACCTCACTGCTGATTTAATGATGCCCTGTTTTCTTCCCCAGAAGGTGCAGTTAGGATATGCCAAGGCTTCTATGTAGTATTCTATAGCTCGATTGTGTGGGCATATTACGGAATCCACAATATCTAAAGAAAAAGAGACAATAAGAGTCACTTTAACATCACCATCGTCATCAATGTCGTCAATATCAGGATTTAGATCTCAGATTTATTTGCGTGGAATATTTTTCCAGCTTTTATACAGCAGTCACAGATTCCTACAATCGTACCGTGTGTATAACATTACTGAACATTTTGTCACCATTATTTTTTAACGAAAGATATGAGTTAATTTTTACATACAGTGGGTGAGGCACTTAAAACTAACATCTTAAATGTCTCCTATACTATTACTGATATTGACGAGCTGTTTTTGGTAGATTTAAAGGAATATAAGAACTCATATATGTATGTATTTATTCACACTGCAAATGGGTAAATACCGGTGGCAGTGGTAACTAATTGCACTAAATAATGGCAATTAATAAAAACACAATTAATAAAGATACAATTAATAATAATTAATAGTAGTAGTAGTAGTAATAATAATAATAATAATAATAATAATAATAATAATAATAACGAGCATCCCAAATTAAATGAATCACGATCACTTAAATAACAATTAAAGTACATATCATTTGTATCTTAACCCTAAGTTCGAGCTAAAGCCTACCAGTATGATATGTTCATACATGCACAAGTACCTTTCAGCACTACACTCATTTCGCTGTCAACTCACTCACTGCACTGGAACTACGACACATTTCACTAATACTATCCCGATTTCACTAACACTTCAAAAACATTTCACTGTTCAAATACTTTGCACTACACTATAAACTATAAAACTTCACTGACACAACACACTTCACTGACACAACATACTTCACACTTCACTAACACAACACGCTTCTTCAGTGATACAACACTTCAATAATAAAACATTAATTACACCCTTTAAATAGTGTGTATAATATACTACCGTTCCAAGCAAGCCGGAGATCTCACCCATTTAAAGTTTGAGAATAGGGTGAGGTCGTTTCGGGCCCAAGACCTCTAATCTGTAACCTATAGAGAACGAATATTAAGAAAAAAAACATTTTCAGCACAAAGTCTTATTATTTAATTGAAAAATAGCCTTAAGTGCAGCAGAAATTAAACTAAAGGAAACTAAGAATAATAATAGTGTTTATCACCATGTTTCTAATGCAAATAGTTAACGAAATATCGTTATCAAACTTTTATTCTTAAGATGAAATGCTTGTAAGATACGAGAAAAACAGTAACAGAGAGTGGTGATGTTATTTTATTTGCTGCATTAACAATAACAATAGACAGTGTTGGTGATGTTCTAATGTTTTTTTCTTTAATTCGGGTTTAAATAATTCCTGTACAATGTATTAAAGTAAGAGTACCTACAGTAATCTAATCGTAAGATAACTTTGCATTTTTCATACAAGGAAATTAAAAAAGAATGGTGCAAAAGTAAACTTTATTTATTCATAACTGAACGAACTTAACACAACTGTATTATATGATTATGAAGTACCGAAGTACATATGGAGTTTCAGTGCAGTAATTCTGCATTTCGATATGGAGAAGAATGGATAGAACGGAGAAAAATTATTCTCTCCGGCACCGGGACTTGAACCTGGGTTTCCAGCATTACATGCTGGCGCTTTATCCAGTGGCAGTCCCGGTGCCGCAGGAGAAAATTCTTCCCCGTTCTACCGATTCTTCATATGCATTTGGAAATGCAGAATTACTCCACTCAAACTTCATAAGTACTTCGGTTCATCATAGTACATGATAAAGCGTAAGTAATCACTTTGTGATTCAAGGCGGTGCCATGTTCCGTCGGACCCTTGCCAGTTAGTCACTCGTAATGAATGCACCTCTGTACTAGATCTGTCATTGGACATTATGTCTACTGTCACATACTGTCTTCGTGCTACGAGTTGTCGCGGGGAGTAGATAGGCGGGACGGGGGAACTTTACGCTACACTCTGACCTGAAAACTTCAGTCCACTTACTTGGCTACAAGGGAAGGGAGTCTTCGGTGTTGTCGCTATGACTGTCATTATCACATTTTTCAAAATTGCTGGATTATGATCTGTCCATGATAATAGTCTGTTTATGTTCCAGCCGTGTATATTAATTCGAATCTCTCAACAAAGCCATTAGCCCCACCGCCCCCATCCTCATGGACAACGAGTCTTCTAGACACATTTATGGTAGTCAAAACTCCCGTAACATTTTTATCGTGCCAGCACTTGGGAAACGTTGAATTGGTAGGCCTATCTATCCGCATCTCGTCCAGATATAAAATCGGTTTTTCCACTTTCCTAAGCTTTCTTATTTGTTGTAGATATCTTCACGTATTCTAATTTACATTGTTTTCCTCTTTTTTTTTTGCTGCACACTTCTTTCATCTAAAGTCCTCTTTCTTCAGTATTCGTCTTAATGTTGTCTTTCATTTCAAATCAATTTTCTCTTGTAAAAGTGTAGAAGTTTGTTGCAGTTTGGTATTTTTTTTACTTGTTATTTAACGACACTGTAATAACTACTATCTTCTTCAGTGTCGATTGAATTGATGATGGCGAGATGGCATTTGGCGAAATGAAACCAAGGATTCGCCATAGATTACCTGACATTCGCCTTCCGCTTGGGAAAACCTCGGAAAAAACCCAATCCGGTAGTCAGTGCAAGCGGGAATCGGATTCAATCCCGAGCGCAACTGCAGATCAGCAGGCAAATGCGCTACCTCCTGAGCTACGCCAGTGGCCCTCTTTCTTTTTCAAATAATAATTCTCAATTATACCTTTTTTGTCAATCTTCCGTCGAAGTCCTTTACATTTGCGTTTCGGTAGTCTGGACGTTTCCGTTTTTTTTCTCCCTCAGGTGTCGACAACGCACTTTCTTCTGTGCAGTCTTTCATTTCATTCCTTATACGCTGTATTGTTCTTGTGGATAGATTAGAGTACTTTTCTACCTTTGCTGTAGGTTTCGTAAGAGGAATGCAAAGGCACTGTTGTTCTCTTTCTTCATCACAGAATTATTTTGCACTTCTAATAATATTCCTTTCTTCGCTATAGATTGTCAATCCTTGTTTCCTCTTTGTCGACATATTTACAATAAACAAAAAACTGCTATAAACCTAAATAACAGTATACAATAATATAAATTCTATTAACTATATCATTATCAACACTATTAACACGAAAAGCAAAGGATAACTAAAGCAATACAAAGATTTGCGGTATACTGAAAACAATTGTCTTGTTGAAACTAATACAACACTACAGTAAAAACCCCACTATTATTTTCACAAAGTCGCAAAGACTCTTAGACACGTGCAGTAGATGTTTGTGAAACAGGAATATTGCAGTGAACAGCGCGGTGCGCATGAGCGACTGTTTCCCCTCCGCCCCGTCTAAGTACTTCCGGCGTCTTCTCCTGGCGTGACAACAGTATACTGTGACAAGGTACACGAGGGTAGGCCAATAAAGGGGAATACAGTAGGTAGAACTTAAAAATGAGAGGGATTCAATCCAGCATCGAAACTTGAATTTGGGATGGTTTAGTGGATAAAGCGCCAGCATGTAAAGCTGAAAACCCGGGTTCGAGTCCCAGTGCTGGAGAGAATTTTTCTCCGTTCTACCGATTCTTCTCTCACAGCTGTATTAACATAGAAAGACGCGTTAACTTTCAAGTTTTACCTGTGCACTACAAAAAGCTCCATTTGAGCCCCGTTGGTGACACGACAGATATCGAGGCAATACTTCAGTTCTTTCCAGACTCATGTCAGCATGTCCTCTGATTTTGATTCCACTGCTTTTGTGATGCGTCATCTCAGGTATTTGAGGTTCTGTGACATGAGGATAACAGACACGAAGTCTTTGGTATAGCCCACAGAAAGAAATCGCACGTTAAGTCTGGCGATTGCGGGAGCCAAAATGACATTGGTGAGTTGTTGTATCCTGCATGGTCGATCAAATGTTCTAGAAGGGTATTATTAAGCTCCCATAAGATACGATATACCGTGGACTATGCCATCTGTAGTTCCCTACTACGCCGCCTCGTTGATTTACTAGGACTACATTCGAACACGGCTCGTATCCTGTTTAGTGTATCTTCCGAAGTCTGTGGACGGATCAGACATTTCCTAGGACATAAACAGCCATTAGTTTCGAATTACGTCACCGAGCACGCAATGCAGTTTCTATGTGGTGCATTCTTATCAAATTCAACCCCAAAGTTTCACTGTTATTTTACAACAGCCCCTCGTTCGTGCAAATTCTATGACGCAAAATTCCTCTCGCTTGCTTCGATGTCACTATCTTGTATAGCAGAGAAGATTCTTCAATAAAAAAATAAAATTTTGTGCTGAAAATATTTTTCTGATTGATATTCATTCTCCATAGGCTACATCTGTGAGCTCTTATGTTCTTTTAAGTCCTTCGAAAACAGCTCGTCGATATCAGTAATAGTACAGGAGATATTTAAGATGACTATTTCGTTTATATGACGTCATTCCATTTTCGGTCAATGAAGTGTAATGAAATTTTTAATTCCAACCAATCATAGTCGTACATCGCGACAATTTCTGCAGCTCGATTTACCATTATCAATTTATCGCATGGTCGTTCTTTTGTTTAGTTAGTGTCGCCAATTGTTTCCACGTAAATCGATGAGCATGAATCCATTGTACTAAATGAAGTGCGTAATCCTGCTTCCACATCTATATCTTCATTTTCTAATTCCATGTCCATTGTATCCAAAGAAAATGACACTTCTCCATAACAAATGTTCATTTAATTAATGTATCAATCAGGTTATTTGTAATTAAGCTATAAAATGTTTAAATTAAATTATGATTTCAGCAGATAATGAAAACGTATTTCTGTTATAATAACAAGAGAAAAGCGCAGTACATGTAATTAACATTTTTAAACCTGTATTTCGCTTTTCTTAATTGGCATTACTGAATAACATTCAATTTCTTTATTGCAGTAATCGTTATTAATCTATTTCTACTTCACAATGTCTGAATAGGTTAAGTATTCATAAATATACAATTATTAACATTTTGTGAGCAAATTTTAGGGATATATTATTTGCATTTTTATTTTATTCACGAAATAGTCTTAATAAATGTCACTCGAGGTCTAAGATTGGATTTATTTGGGAAATCTCAGACCTCTTGTGACATTACTGTACGAGATAGTAGATAGTTTAAATGCTTATAACAGAATCAATGTTATCATGCAAACTTTGCACCTGTACAAAGTAACCCTGAAATCGAACCAAAACAGCACTGTCGGATTAATTTTATAATTTACATGACATAGGATTATGTATCTCAGGAAGTTATTATTGTAGGCTATATTAAAGAAGAAATTATAAGCATTAAGTTTACAGTAATTGTAACGGTAAGATAAGTTTACAGGTTTTCAACTTTATGTTGTAATTTTATCTTACCGTTACAATTATTGTAACCTTTCATAAACCAGCTACAATAAACAGAATGCAATATTTAACCACGTGGAGCCTCAAATATTCTTCAGAGACCGGATTACCGGGTATAATAGATAGAAAGCAAGGCATAGAGATCTTAGGTTATGGAGATTCCTCAGCTGAAAATGGAAGTATATGTAGACAGGGAGGTCCAGTACCTACATTAGTTAGATCTGATAGAAGGATAGACGGATCGGACAGACAGACAAATGAGTGAACGAACGGACGGATAGACAGACAGGTATTTAGTACAAACCTTCAACAGGAGTGAATGAAATTCCTCGGGCGGCAAGTTTCTGGAGACTAATAACAGGTACTTGGCAGCCAGGTTGACTCCAGCCGCCATTTACGTAGAAATCCACATGACCTGCAATATACATAAACTTCATGATTTATTTCTAAAAAAGTGGGTGTCTCATGACAAGAATGAATATGATGTAAGTATAAGAATATTAAAGACTTTAAAATTCATCTTGGATATATGGAAAAAGTAGACGGACAAAACAAAAAACAATAGTTTAACATTATAGCCTATAGGTACGTACAAAGTTGTTCACAACTAGAGCCCGGATCCTTAGATTTTAACCCATTTTTTTCTTTGCATATTAATTAGAAAATTTCAACATGTTTTGTGTTTTATATCCACAATATTGTAATGTGTGAATCTTATTGAATCTAAAAAGAGCTAAATCGGACTTTAAGACCTAAAAAAGGGTAAAACGTCCTTTTCAAAATCGATAAAGTAAATTCATATTTTTTTCTCACATCCATGTAGAGCTATCAGTTACTTGTAAAAATCGATAAAAATCAATAGATTTTTACACAGATCGCATGGGTTAATTTGCTGTAAATCTATTCATAACCTTCTAGCGGGCTGCTACAGAATACAGAAGAATGGAAGACAGCACTATCTGAAAAGAGACTGGGGTAAGATAGGCCAAGCCAAGTGTAACAATAGTTAATTTACCGAAGTTGGTTTTTTCTTGAACTGATCACTTTACGAACTTCTCATACATTCCATAGTGCTCAGAAACCAAATGCTCCTGCCGGTCAGACTGAAGTGGGGATTAAGTCATGTGGAACAATGACGTCATGCGCGACTCGAGAAAGTTTCAGAATTTGTATATCGTCTTAAAGTAACTTCTCCACGTGTGGAGATATCTTTGGATGTCTGAAGGAATAGACTCCAATAAGCAAAAATGGAAGGACAGTTGGAAGAAGAGCAGTTTGACTCAGGAAGGGAAAAGGTATGAGAGATGCAATTGGACTGCTACGAACAATCGACGAAAGATACCTAGATAAGAATAAAGAAGTGTATTTAGTATTTGTGAACCTAGAAAAGGTGTTTGACAGAGTGGATTGGAATAAACTGATGGACATAGTAAAGAAAATTGGCGTGGATTGGAAAAAGAGGAGACTGTTCAGTAACCTTTATATGAAACAACGAGTCAAAGTCAGGATAGGAGAAGAAATGTCAGAAGGAAACGAAATTGGAATAGTACGTCAAGGATGCCCTTTATCACCTTATCCTGTTCAACATCTACGTGGAGAATTTAGTGAAGAACTGTTTTCAGAACATGGAAGGAGTGATAGTAGGAGAAAGAAGATAAAGTGCATGAGATTTGCTGATGATATGTCGTTATTAGCAGAAGAGAAGATATACTACTCAAGCTAAATGACAGTTGTGAGCAGTACGGGATGAAGATAAATGTCAACAAGACGAAGATATGCTCATAGGAAGAAAAGTAAAGAAGGTAAACTTGCGAATACTAACTGAGGCAGCAGAGCAAGTGGACAGCTTCAAATAGGGCTACTTGGAGTGTACTATAAGCAGTGCATGAGCTGCTGCCAAGAAGTCAAAAGGAGAATAACAATGGCAAAGGAAGCTTTTAACAGAAAAAAGGAGCATCTGCGGATCTCTGAAGAAAGAACTAAAGAAGAGACTAGAGAAATGGTTTGTGTGGAGCGTAGCATTGTATGGGGCAGAAACATGGCCATTACGACGAAATGAAGAAAAGCGACTAGAAGCATTTGAAATGTGGATATGGAGAAGGATGGAGCATGTGAAATGGACAGAGAGAATAAGAAACGAAGCTGTGTTGGAAAGAGTGGGTGAAGAAAGAATGACGCTGAAACTGATCAGGAAGAGGAAAAGGAATTTTATTGGTTGGGTCACTAGCTGAGAAGAAACTGCCTACTGAAGAATGCACTGGAAGGAATGGTGAACGGGAAAAGAGTTCAGGACAGAAGAAGATAACAGCTTATAGATGACATTAAAATATATGGATCATATGTGTAGACTAAGAGGAAGGCAGAAAATAGGAAAGACTGGAGAATGCTGAGTTTGCAGTGAAAGACCTGCCGTTGGGCAGAACACTATGAATGAATGAAGGTAAAAACTCCACTCTGAATTAAAGTCACTTCAGAATTTTCATGCATGACTTTCTTATAACTTCATCAAATGGGACACTTCTTTTCTAAAGTAAGTACTACAGTCTTCCCAGAAGTAAGAGAATAGTTGATAAATTACATACATTTATAGAAACTATATACAGTATGCTTAAATCAGACTAGCCTATATGTTTGTTGCTATCAGGATATTATTATTGATATTGTGACAACAGAATTATGACATAGCCTACCTATTTAGTTTCGCTATTAATTTTTTTATGTATTAGTACAATGTAGTATCTAATCTTCTTTAATACAAATAATGTCCCCAATTTTGGAGAAAACATAAATGTCCTAATTTTTTAGCTAAAATTATGGCAACCCTACGATTTCTAAGCTGATTAATTCAATTCAACACGCACCCAAACTACAACACTAAATCATATTTATTTCTCGCTGTGTTACTAAAACAATTGAATTTTTCACAACGTTAGGAAATTGATATTTGAAATGTAATGTTATCAAGCTAATTCTGACGAACGCTGATAAAAATAAATTGCATTCAACGTAATAATTTACCTTACCAACTGGTCTTAAGATACCCGCTCCTAGAAGTGGTAATGTTGGTTTAGCATCTGTGTGCATTACTTCCACAAACAAGGCATCATCAGCATCGAGCTGCACTTCTTTCTTGTGCCCTTCGAATAGGAGCTGAGCTGGATCCAAACCTGCAAAATTGAACTTATTAAATCTGATTACGCCATGAAAATTTGGAGTGGAAAAACATCTTGATTGCTTTGCGAAAATTAATAACTGTAACATGCGAAAACCATAGTTACAACACTATTGTAATCCTGCGGCAATAATTGTTGAATTATTTCATATAATTTGTGTCTTCTCAGAGTTCAGAAAAAAATGCGCTCCTCAAACATGCTTGAGTATAGTATATAAGAAGTTCTAGAGGAAAAGTTGAAAGTTATTTGAAGAGTCCACTGCAAGAATGATGGATGTCACTTTCTTGTCGAAAATGAACCAAGACTACTGTCAATGCATAGCTTAAGACATAGGTTATAGAATGTACATACAGAGTTATATGGCATTAACACCGATAGTCATTGTCCAGTAATGATCGGAAAATCACAGTTAAGCTTTGAGCGCTAAGCATTTCAAACTTTCAATTGCTTCTCCTGCAGAATGAATTCCAAATGACATCCATCATTCTTGCAGTGGACTCTTCATTTATCTTACATTCTGGCAGCGGTGATTTCGCCATGAAGGATATGAGGATGATCCTACAGTTTTATTTCGTGCCTCTGAGGATAGAAAACATCTCAATTACAAATGTTGATTTTCAATACGTCTCGACTAATAATAACATTTAAGCTTTCACTTTCTGTCGTAAGTTGTCGCCACTGCACTGCTCAGAAATAATTTCCGAGGAAATATCTTACAGCAAACGGTTTTTTCTAACAGTGAAGTTAGTGGACAGGGAAGGGTGCGGAGGGCGGGGTGGGTATGACTTGACTTTAACCACGTTTGAGGATATGACCGTGTATCCTAATACTATGACCCTTCTTTCTGGTTGATGAAGATCCTGTCAGAGACTACAATAAAAATTTTCAAGTATCCTCATAGCCTTCTTAAATGCAGTTTATTAGTCATTTTAAAAGACTAGAATAAACGAAATAATAAATAATTTAAAATGATATAATATAAAGAATAAAATGAATAAAAAAACAAAATTACATAAAAATAAATAAAATAAGCTATAATAAATACAAGAATTAACAGACTTTCATATGACAGGACAGCCGAAAGAATATCTGAAGTTGTATTTCATCATTTAGAAGAATTTAACGGTAGCAAGAAACCAATTGCGCAAACGTACGACGGAGCATCGGTAAATATCGGGCAGTACAAAGGCTTAGAAGCCATCTTCGCAACTAAAAAGGGGAGGAGAATCGAACTTCACTACAAATAAATTGCCAGTTCCAGAATGGTGAGCCAAAGACTAACATAGGCCTACTTGTATTGATTTTGCATGCTCTTTTATTATTATTATTATTATTATTATTATTATTATTATTATTATTATTATTATAGTTTCAGTATTGTTCATCAGTCGACAATCTCATATCCTACCTACAAAAAATATCACGAGTCGCCATTAATTCTGAGTAAGATTTTTTTTTACGAGGTCGTTCAATAAAGACTACTCTTTTTCAAGCTAAAGATTGAAGTAAACGTAAATAAATGCACGTGGCATGATGGTTCCTGATTGGCTATTGGACGCACAACGCCTCCAAACTCATGCTTGTCATCTTCTTCCTCACATTAAAATAGTTCCTTCTAAAATAATAAAATGTATAATATACATGGAATACGAGTGAATTAAACATGCTTATAAGAACACTTTCTTACGATTTAAACAACATGTTTATATTAGTAATTTCAGACATTGCATGTTAAATCATTGTAACGTGTATTATAGCAACGCGCATGCGTAATAGGCATTAAATCCCTCCCAAGTTAACTTGCAGCTTCACAGAGCACATCAGCACAGCTGTATAACACAGTGCGAGATTCACTGTTGCCAACCTCAAATAATTTCTGTAGAATTAAAGAAATTCTCCACTCTTCAAAGAATAACATTTCATCACGAATCTACAGAAAAAGAAAATCCACTATTCCCAGTAGAGAAATAATAAATATTAACCCTCTGTGAGCATTTTACGGGTTAGTTCAATGAATGTGTTGAAATGTCTGCAATATATCAGACGGTGGCTGCCCTGCGTGCTCACTTGCTGAAAATAATGCGCCCTGGTGGCTGCTTTGGTAGCTAGCTTGCGATTGCGGAGTAATACATTTCGGTTCTGTTTACGTCTACTTCAATCTTTAGTTGGAAATAATTTAGCATTGCCGTCACCAGATAACCAAAGTGACTGCACATGCCATTTCTCGGTGTATGAGGAAACTACGTGCTTGGACCTATAAACACGTAAGATTTCGTTCCCCTTGTCCTCTTAGTAGAGCTGTAGCAGTGCATTGAAGTAGATGTGTGTGTGTGTGTGTTTTTCGCCTCTAAATTTACAATATGCCTGATTTTCGTGAGCAGCGTTGTGCAATACAATTTTGTGTTAGCATGAACAAAAAATGCTTTATTTTACAATTCATTTTGTCTTCAGATAAATCTAATATAATATAATGAAAATTTTAAGTTCAATCTATATGATTTATCTATTTTGCAAATGTTTATTTGCTGCAACATTGTATATAGAATATTAACGTTTTCGCCTTTTCGGCATCATCAGATATGTTAAGAGACACGTAATCTAAACGTTGAACAAATTTAACAAATGTACATTGTAATATGCATGACAAATATATTTTCATGAGTTTTATGTAGTATGTCTATAAGTAAAAAGGGTTATGTAGAAAAATTTTATGTAGAAAAAAATTTTAGGAGATATAAATTTGGAAGGTCGATATATTTGTCATGCATATTACAATGTACATTTGTTAAATTTGTTCAAGGTTTAGATTACGTGTCTCTTAACATATCTGATGATGCCGAAAAGGCGAAAACGTTAATATTCTATATACAATGTTGTAGCAAATAAACATTTGCAAAATAGATAAATCATATAGATTGAACTTAAAATTTTCATTATAAAAATGCTTTAGCCAATTATAGAAAACTGAGGAGAGTTTTCGTGAGTCTGTCATGTGCCGTTGAGCTTGTTTTGGATGGCCGACGAAGTTGTGAATTGCAGGGAGGAGAAGGTGCACCAGTTACAGCCTTAACGGAGACAATTAACACTGGGGAAGTTGCTGTTCTCACTGATTCACGTCTCACTGAGGGAGCTTGCACACATCCTGAACATATCGACTGACAGCGCTCATACTCTTTTAACCTGGTTCACAATAAACCGGGAACGGAAACAACGAGAACGAAAACGGAAATAATGTTTAAATACATTTATTTTAACATTTCCGTTCTCGTTCTCGTTGTCGTTTCCGTTCCCGGTTTATTGTGAACCAGCCTTTACTTGTACTACGGGGTTGCCCAACACAAGTTATGAATTCATGATGCAGCGGGATTTCAATCCCAACCGACTGACTTGCAAGCCTAGGTCGCTAGCACTAAGCCACCGTGGCGGTTTTGCTTGTACTGTATAGACTTGCAGTAAACTCAGAAATTGGAAAAATAATATATTTGTGTATTTATTTATTTATTTATTTATTTATTTATTTATTTATTTATTTATTTATTTATTTAAGAGATTTATTTCTACTGGCAAAAGTTAAGACCACAAGGCCTTCTCTTCCACTCATCCAGTAGGCCTATAAGAACACATAGTAAATATAAAAATAGCAATCCAGAGACAATACACCAATAATAGTAATAATAATAATAATAATAATAATAATAACAATAATAATAATAATTGTAAAATGAAAACAAGTTCAGTTATGATATGTAATTCTAAGAATCACACAACTACTACAATGTGAATCGAAGGAAAATTTATATATTAACAATAAAAATTATATATTATAAAAATTGCGTTTTAAGAAATATCATAGTCTAAGCAGTCTATTTGACACTCTGTTTTTGAAAGTAGTGAATGTCTGACAGTCCCTTAAGGTACGAGGTAGGGAGTTCCAATGACGAGCAATTGAAATGATGAAGATTATCGTGAAGTGTTATGATGAGGTATGCTCAATGTGCTGGTGATCTGAGATCGAGAATTTTAGGTTATTGTTCGCACATAAATACACAAGATAGGACTTGGGGTTGAGGTGCGCAGAATTTGAAATAGAAGAGAAAAAGACAGTGTAAAATTCTACCGTCGTTAAGTCGGACCCAGGATAAAGATACGAAAAATGGTGAAATATGATCGTATCGAGAGTTCGTGTTCACTGCTGTTAAAAATAAATAATTGATTAGTATGAAGCAGAACACACTGAAAGCATTTTACAAGTGAAAAAGTTAAAAATATTCTGGGTTGAAAATATAACGTTTTTCCACCATCTCATCTCATCGCGAGTGTAGCTTAGACCAGCCTCCTATGGTGCACCCTGGACAAAGACCCTCTAAATTGGTCTACACGTCTGGCTTCATATGGGTGAATAACGGACAGTCAAATATCCGCCAGTAGTTAAAGATTCTTAAATTCATTTACTTATGATATGCCATGAAAGTACACCTATTCTAAAATTTGTTCACCTGTATTCAGTAACCAGCTGTGCTAGCAATCACTTGGCAGAAAAAGACCTGGTGATTTGTTAAGACAAATTTCACTGTATTTCCGTTATTTTCATCAGCATTTGCAAGTGAATGTGTACTTTTTTTACTAAACTTACACGCCATTTCCAACGCTAAATAAAAACAGCAGGTACGAATACTGTATGACATTTACTGAAATGTAACAGCACAGACTTTCTCCAGGTGAGATGGCAGGTTATATTAACCCGCTGAACTAATGTGAAAGCATCTGCAGATTTAAGGAAGACATTATCGCTGAAAGTAAATAGTTCCGGGATCTGTTTATAGTGTTCTGTATTAAGTGTTCAATGGGAAGTGGAAATAAATGTTATATTAATATTTTAGCGTTGTAGTACTGCGAGATAGATTAACAATTCTCAATTAAATGGGTTAGTAGGAAGGAATTGAAAGGAGATAATATCTGAAAGATACGTGCGATGTCTGCATTCTTGTAAGGGTCTCACGTAGACGAATTATATAACAATGTGTGCTCCAAGCATGAGCTAACAATTACTTGGCAGAACATTAAAGGATTCATTGCCACACTGAAAAAAAAAAAGTTTTTAATACAGTTCTGATCACTTCGTCTTCCACAGCAGGAATTGGGTACCCTATTACAGGGAATTCTTACACTAAATACAAACACATAATCTGCAAATCAAACTTTGTGTAAAATACCTGATTTATTTACGAGGGTTGTTCAAAGTTCAATAAAGATTGGCACTAATGTTGTGAAGTATTTATTTACAAAGTTTAAAATTTCACACTTTTATCCCCTTCAATATACTCCCCGCCCAATACAATGCACTTGTCCCACCTCCGTTGCCACTCTCGGAAGACATTCTCGAAGCTGTCCTTCGACAAACACTTCAAAATCGCCGCTAAAACTTTCACTGTATGGATTTCATTGTCAAAACGACGTCCCTTAAGGTCCTTTTTGGCAATAAGGTAAAGAAAGAAGTCACAGGGAGCGAGGTCGGAGCTGTAAGGAGGATGTTTCCAGTAGCGACACACTACAACACGACTCTGCTTCTGTCCCGCAGTGAGCAGTCGCGGTATTCATCGTGCACTCACTCTAGCCATGTGCAAATGCTTAACTCGGTATCTCTGTAACATCCCAACAATTTCTTCATCACCATTCATTACTAACGTAATGTAGATCCACTACCTGCGGTGCACTCTGTGTAGTCTAAGGTTCGTTCCAACAACAGTCAGGAACCGTCCGTAACTATCGTGAGCCTGCGCAGTACAGAAAAAGCGTACCACAATTCAAGCCAGTTCTGAACCGGAAACATGTACTGCAATCGGGAGTTCCAACAAACTTTTGACACGAGTCCGGAACGGTCAGAAGTAGTCAGTGGATTGAGAAATGTACTGATGACTGCGTCTCTCGCACATGCGCATAGGCTCACTAACGTCTCCTGGATACTGAAGAAAGACATGATCTACTGTTCACGTCAGTGAAAATGACAGTGCAGACGAATAATAAAACTAGAGATGTAGTTTAAATTTTCGCCAAAAAGAAAGAGAATGAAAATTCTTTGGATATTGGAATAGTTAATTACAATTTCAACATGCAACTTTGATTAAAATATAATAAATAACGTACATAAATGAATACTTAAAAATTACTTTTAGATGAGATTCCCCCAGTACACGACATCGAATTAGCGGAATCCTTGTCTTCCACATTTTTGTTATCTTTTTGTAGAAAAGTATCGAAATTCTATTTTCTGCAATTTGAATTAGCTTCGAAACGATAATAATTGATTTATTTTACTAATAATTGTAACATAAAATATAATATATAAATAAAAACTTTAGCCCTGAAAGAGTAGAACTCGTGCTCACGGGCGGATTTCTGAATTGAAATAAAGAAGTATATAATACAGTTTGTCTTATGTCTACTATGCAATTAGAAAATATAAATTTAAATTTACAATTTTTAAATTTTTTATAAAATCCATACATTACTTTTTAAATTTAATATTAGAACTATTAGAATTGTCAAGATAAGGATATTTAAATATAAATTTGTTATATATTCTTGGACCTAAATTAGTACTATGATTAAATACTGTAGTAGTGTTGCATTTTGGTTCAAACAATCTTAAAGAATTCATACCTTTTGTTTCATAACTATGAGAATACAATTAAAAATTATTTTGATTTTTATGTATGAATTTTTTTAATATAATATAATAAATTTGTCTTATGTTAAGAACATTAAAATCTAAAAACAATTTTTGAGATGGAAAATCAATAGGTTTGTGAAGACATATTTCAATTATTTTCTTCTGTAATAAATAATGTGGATTATTGAATTTAAATAAGCTACCCTATCCTATAATTCCATCCGTAATTACCGATTGCAATAAAGTTAAGTATATTGTGCGTAATAAACTTGTTGACAAGTAATTCCTCAATAAAACAAAATAATATATTATTTTACGTAATTTATTACAAAGGTAATTAATGTGTTGGTTCCATTTTAAATGATTGTCGAAAATTATGCCTAAATACTTAACTTCAAAGGACTCCTTAATAATCGGACATTTACACTGTATAAGACAACAATCAGAATTATGTAATTTAATACTTAATATAGATATAGGAGATTTGTTACATTTTTCAGATAATGAGAATGGAATAATTATGGTCTTATTTTCGTTGATAGAAAGATAAATAGATCATTCTTAGCAAAGATGATCACAGTTATAGCATCTCTGGATTTAATACACGATGATCCGAAAAAGCGTTCCAACATCATCCAGTTCTGTTTCAATCCCGTAGCAAATACCCAACCAGCGCATGCGCATGAGATGATCCATGGTTCGTACTTGAACTGATACATGAACAGCTTGTTGGAACGAACCTTGTAACTAAATACAGACCGATTAGTTAGTCCTGACAGCTCAGCGACGCGAAAAAGGGGAAGTAATAGGAGTATATGGAAGAGTTCCCGAGTAGAGATAAGGGCGAGCGGTCGGTAAAGGAATGCAGTACAGCTTAACTGTACTGGAAACACAACGCTATACCGTATGCGTGACATCCGATCGCTCTGACGGCAGGCGACAGACTAACCTGAACATCCCTTGGCGTAACTTAATGGACTCGCCTGACCCAGGTGCACGTTGCCGGCGACTGTCAGGACTAAATAATCGTACTGTAAGTGATGTAGGCACTAGCGAGATCTATAAGCCCGCTCTAGAAGTCTGTGGGGCAAACAACAAAGTTACGGACTCTGTCATTCAACCTCTCCCCCCCCCCCAAAAAAAAACTGAAGAAATAACAATGCCCTTTTATTTAATAGGTAACCTGTTTGTTTTGGTAGAATTATTCCACCAATTGAGTTTTGAAGAGAATTTTACACATTATCTGACTATTGGTAAAGGTAAGTATGGCATTTCCGTGAGCTGTCGCAAGGCAGAGATTTTAAGCTACGGTGCTATATAAGTCAGCAACCACACCACTTTCGACCCAATTACATTTACTGGAAATAATTTGAAGAAATCTGTAATTCGAAGCTGTCATAGGAATACAGCGTTCGAAAGAGTTTATGACTGGTCGTCAAATTGAAATTTATCTTTAAAGAGCTGTATTGCTGCCGGCCATGGTACGAGATTATCTTGAAATGAGGGAATAACACGCAGGCTTTATGGGAAATTAAATCGGTGCTACAATGAAAATGACAATCACAAAGATAACGTACGCCTACATTTTCTACGTTTTAGCGTTTCGTAATAATCCTGTTCTTTTATCAAATTGCAAATTAAATTACCATTTATAATACATTTTCTTGAACTAATATAAAACACATGCGCAAGTATAAAAAAAAAAAAAGAAGCTAGACTTTAGTTCTCCGTCTTACACGCAAAGGCATCTTTCATAATCCCTAACGTAAGATATTTTACTTTCCTTCTAATCTTTGTAAAATTGTACGGTTTGAGTCAGAAATGGAAATATAAAAATTGGAAATTTATCTTTGAAGATGAGGAAAAATTCAAATATCTTGGAGCAACACTAACAAATATAAATTACACTCGGGAGGAAATTAAACGCTATTATTCGGTTGAGAAGCTTTCGTCGTCTAATCTGCTCTCAGAAAAACTGGAAGTTAGAATTTATAAAACAGTTATATTACCGGTTGTTCTGTATGGTTGTGAAACTTGGACTCTCACTTTGAGAGAGGAACAGAGAGGTTGAGGTTAGTAGGTTATTTTACGACGCTTTATCAACATCTAAGGTTATTTAGCGTCTGAATGAGATGAAGGTGATAATGCCGGTGAAATGAGTCCGGGGTCCAGCACCGAAAGTTACCCAGCATTTGCTCATATTGGGTTGAGGGAAAAACCCGGAAAAAACCTCAACCAGGTAACTTGCCCCGAACGGGAATCGAACCCGGGCCATCTGGTTTCGTGGCCAGACGCGCTGATCGTTACTCCACAGGTGTGGACCGGAATACAGATTAAGGGTGTTTGAGAATAGGAAAATATTTGGGACTAAGAAGGATGAAGTTACAGAAGAACGGAGAAAGTTACACAACGCAGAAGTGCACGCATTGTATTCTTCACCTGACATAATAGGAAAATTAAATTCAGAAATGCATACAGTGTTAAAGTCCCGTCGCTCTAATTTCCGGCAACCAATCACGTTGCAGGTCGGCTACATTTAAACGTGTGCGTCTTGTGATTCGCTGATGAAGATGTAAAACATTTCCTAAGGCTGGATAAATACTTAATATATAATCGCCCGCCATTTTGGCTCTTTCGTTGGCGTTCGCAGAAAGCACACGAGGATATTATTTGCCGCTCAATTATTTGCTCAATTACAGTGCGTTTGATTTATTATCATAGGAACTACGACATGATAATGTTTAACGGTGTGGCAAATAGATTCCTCATATGGTAGCTCTGCAACGAAAGAACAAAAATGGCGAACGATACTACCTACCTAGACTTTATAGAGCCTTCACTTCCTAAGACGTAAGCAAAGAGGAGGAGTCACGCCGGGAATAACAGCGTCGCGACTATAGTTACTGTACTCCAACAACGAGAAAGTCTCACGGGAATGAGACGCAACCGGGTAATGCAGTGAATGAATGTTGATGTCATAAGATGTCATAAGGTCACACACGTGGGTACACGCATCTCCATTCGCTAACTCTCACAGCACAAACGATAACACTGATACACACATATTTATACCAACCTAGTTACACAATTAGATCACGGTTAATCTCCTGGTCTTTTAATCCCGCCATACAGGAAATAACATATGCAGGAGAGCGCATGTTTTTTAAACTGATGTTATAACGGTAATATTATCTACCTACTTCGCTCCAGTAGATGACGCAATAGTAAGCACATTCCTTTCACGGTTAATCTTCTGGTTGGAGAACAGTAGGAGGCCGGAGGGAAAGAGACGTTTCGGGAGGCCTAGACGTAGATGGGAGGTAATATTAAAATGGATTTGAGTGAGGTGGGTTATGATGGTAGGGACTGGATTAATCTTGATCAGGATAGGGACCGATGGCGGGCTTATGTGAGGGCGGCAATGAACCTCCGGGTTCTCTAAAAGCCTTAAGTAAGTAAATGTAGGCCTATGGCGAGAGCACCACGTGTTTAGTATGGTTCCAACTCGCCTAACGTGTAAGTAGGGCCTACATCACTTAACTACGAAGCAGAGTAAAAGCGAATCGTTAGACGGCAAAGGAGATGACGAAGCGATTGAGTTTGAAGTTGGCAGCCCAACTGATTCGCGGCCTTTATGTTAGCAATAATAGCTCTTGCTTACCCGTGACTCGTCCGATGCCCGGTATTTTCTTTGCCACGTAACCCGACGTGTGAGCGCCGAGACTGTGCCCAATCATATGGAACCTGGCGGGCGATGCTCTCTCCTTCTGCAGCAAGTACTTGCTCAGTCTGCAAATTGACATGTATGCACAGTATATTACAAAATAAATATTTATACTGCACTGACATAAGAATATATTATCCTTACACACAACAAAATCAAGAGGACACTGGAATCCACTCACAATAGTAATGACACAACCTTGACCGTTAATGCGTAGGTAGAGTATTAGATAAACGTAATAAGAAGTTACAAAATGCTCTTTGCACAAAACAAACTTTGTACAATATATTGGTTTACGCAATTCCAGAGCGAGACGTGAAATTAAGCGTACTTACGTTATTTACTAAAAAAAAAAAAAACACAAATATCATAATGTGGAATGTCGCTTTTTCCTGTCAACGAATAGTTTCAAACTCGGTGAATCCAGTAAACATAACTTCACAAAGAAAATAGCAACAAATATCAAATTTTCTCAACTTATTAATTTCCCAATCCATCTTTCACAACCCCAAACGCAATAAAATTTTATTTTTCCAACCTATTCGAAATTTGTTTAACTTCATATGTAGATGAAATTATTGGGGATCATAATTGTGGTTTTAGGTGTAATAGATCAACTATTAATAAGATATTTTGTATTCAACAGATATTGGAGAAAAATGGGAGTATAAGGTACAGTACATCAGTTATTCATAGATTTCAAAAAGGCATATGACTCTGTTATGAGAAAAGTTTTATATAATATTCTTATTGAACTTGGTATTCCCAAGAAACTAGTTCGATTAATTAAAATGTGTCTTAGTGAAACTTACAGCAGAGTCCGTATAGGCCAGTTTCTATATGATGCTTTTCCAATTCGCTGCGGGTTAAAGCAAGGAGATGCACATTTACTTTTTAACTTTGCTCTAGAATATCCCATTAGGAAAGTTCAAGATAACAGAGAGGGTTTGGTATTGAACGGGTTACAGCTGCTTCTTGTCTATGCGGATGACGTGAATATGTTAGGAGAAAATCCACAAACGATTCTACTTGAAGCAAGTAAGGCGATAGGTTTGGAAGTAAATCCCGAAAGGAAAGTATATGATTATGTCTCGTGACCAGAATATTGTACGAAATGGAAATAGAAAAATTGGAGATTTATTCTTCGAACAGATGGAAAAATTCAAATATCTTGGAGCAACAGTAATATAAATGACACTCGGGAGGAAATTAAACGCAGAATAAATATGGGAAATGCCTGTTATTAAACGGTTGAGAAGCTTTTGTCATCTAGTCTGCTGTCAAAAAATCTGAAAGTTGGTATTTATAAAACAGTCATATTACCGGTTGTTCTGTATAGTTGTGAAACTTGAGAGAGGAACAGAGATTAAGGGTGTTTGAGAATAAGGTGCTTAGGAAAGTATTTGGGGCTAAGAGGGATGAAGTTACAGGAGAATGGAGGTTATACAACGCAGAACTGCACGCATTGTATTCTTAACCTGATATAATTAGGAACATTAAAACCAAACGTTTGAGATGCAGGGCATGTAGCACGTATGGGCGAATCCAGAAATGCATATATAGAGTGTTAGTTGGGAGGCCGGAGGGAATAAGACCTTTTGGGAGACCGAGACGTAGATGGGAGAATAATATTAAAATGGATTTGAGGGAGGTGGGATATGATGGTAGGGACTGGATTAATATTGCTCGGGATAGGGATCGATGGCGAGCTTATGTGAGGGCGGCAATGAATCTCCGGGTTCCTTAAAAGTCGTAAGTAAGTAAGTAAGTAAGTTTTATTTTTTTATTTTATTGGGTTATTTTACGACACTGTATCAACATCTCAGGTTATTGAGCGTTGAATGAAATGAAGGTGATAATGCCGGTGAAATGAGTCCGGAGTCCAGCACTGAAAGTTACCCAGCATTTGCTCGTATTGGGTTGAGGGAAAACCCCGGAGAAAACCTTAACCAGATAACTTGCCCTGACCGGGATTCGAACCCGGGCCACTTGGTTTCGTTGTCAGACGCGCTGACCGTTACTCCACAGGTATGGGTAAGTAAGTAAGTAAGTAAGCAAGCAAGTATTCGAATTTTGTTTTTAAAGGCTTAGGCCTAATTATCCATTTGTTAATGGTACTTAATATATTACATGCATTTAAAACTTAATTATCCAATTTTCAGATGCGTATGGTACCACATTATGTTTAAAAGCTTAAATTACGCCCAAATGCTCGTAAATACGTTACAAATTTAACTTCTTTCTCTATACGTACTTCTCATATTTCTCAGCAATGTTTTAAATGCATTGCTCAAATATTTCTTGTTCTCGCTCCTGCAAGTTATTTGAGTGTCCTGAAAGTTACAGTTTTCAGAATATTTATAATATAAATAGGCCTATCAATCAATGTCTTCCCTAACTGGCCTAATACGATAATTTACAATTTAGGCCGTAAAGTTGTTGGTAAGTTTACACAAAATGTATGATAATTCACCAAAACACCGTTCATTATCAAGGAAAAGTATAACAGAGGGTCAAGTGGATTGTCATAGCAAGACAGTATTGGGAAAATCTGCTTGGGAAAGGTAAATTGGGAAAAAAAGGATTGGGACAAGTGCAGTGGGAGAAATGGAGTGGGAAAAGAGGATTGGAAAAATGAGCATTGGAACTCGGGCTACGTTAGGCATTCCAAATGCTGGAAAAAATGGAAATGGGAAAAACGAATTGGAAAGACATCACTAATAGTATTATGTGCATATATGACATGCATGCATGTTCATGGTAGGCTACCTATCTATTTTTATGCGTGTATTTATATATTTACTATATAATGTACTTACGTATTTAAACATGTTTGTATTTTATTTAATTTTGTCAAAATTTTTATCTTAGGGATCGATTCTCTTCATATACACCTTCAGTGACACCATAATAAAACGCGTCAAAAGGAATTCTGTACAGGTTGTACTGAATTAAGGTCATATTCTTATGTAAAACTACTTTCTATTATAATTTAATCACATTGCACTATTATGTATCGGTTCGCGCCAAGTCAGAACTGAGACCACTTGTGTTTCCTGGTTTATTTAACTTTGCTGATGTCATGTTATTTGCAACAGTCATGGTAGTACAGAAGGAGGAACTGCGTCGTCTGTAGAACGTCTCGTCCTGTTTAATTTAATGTCTGAATGAAAGTCAGGAAATGTCATACTGAGAAAAGACTAGTCGTTCAATACATCTAATTCATTTTTCTTGTGAGAATGGCAGCAGCAGCAGCAGGAGCAGTAATAATAATAGCAATTATAAATTGTGGGATGTAGCGCTAAATATCTAAAAAAAAATGGGAGAGAAACTGGATCAGATGGGTTACCAGCAGAACTAATCAAACATGGTCCACGTAAATTAGTACATGAAAGATTAAGAAGGTTAGTGGAAATATATTTGAATTGAGGAAATATATCACAAGATTCGAAAACTGGATATATATCTATATTTCATATAGGAGTCATTTGTATGGAAGGATTATAAGAAGAGAATTATAAGCAGGGGAACTAAAAGAACAAGCTGGCTTTAGAGCAGGACGTCTAAAACTGATAATTTATTCTGCCTTACACAAATGATTGAAAAAACAATACAATATGAGAAAAGTCTGAATATATAACCTTCATTGATTTAGAAAAAAACATATGATAATGTTCCAGTTTCTAAACTATGGAATGTATTAATTATTCTTCCATTCATATTCATATTTGTTAAGGCAATTCAAAATTTATTTCAAAGCCCAATTCCCAAGACAAAAAGGGATCAAAACTATCCAAAGACTTCATAGTATCAAAAGGACTACGTCAAGGGTGTTGCCTTTCCTCATTGTTATTTAAGATAATATACATAGGCCCTACATTATACAAGAAACATTGAACATCTGGAGGAAAAAATGCTCCCAAATGAGAATTCAGATTGCAAATAATAATAAGATTTATACTCTTCATTTCGCTGACGACCAAATTATTATGGCCCATGATCAAGAAGATATAGAATATATGATAAGAATATACAAACGGGGATTAAACATAAACATGAACAAATCAAAATATTTAGTTATTGGAAACTTAGAACAAGATAGACATAATAATAGGAGAGACCATTAAATGAAGTTGAATATATAGGAGTTGAAATACATAATAAAGGAGATTAAGAGGAAGAAATAAAATACAGAAATAATAAAGGAAAGTGTGCTATATAAATCTTGAATGGAATATTGTGGCACAAACCATAAGTAAAAGAACAAAAATACAGATCTACAATAGCACTGTAAAAGGATAACTTAATAATGCAGATATTTGATCATTCAAGAAAACAACTGAATACAAATTTTGGTAACTGAAATGGGCTTTTGGCGTCAAGCAACCCCAAATATCAAGAAAAGACAAAATCAGGAAGAGGAAAATTAGAGAAATGATGGGAGTGAAAACTAAAATTCTGGACTATTTAACAACGTAACAGCTGAAATGTTATGGACATGTGCAAAGGATGCCGAATGACAGAATACCAAAAAATGTGCTGGAATGCATACCACCAGCGAAACGCAACAGAGGAAGGCCTACAGTAACCTGGAAGAATAATATAAGTTACAAATAGCGATGAGGAGATCAAATTTGGATGAAAACAATTGAACAGAGACGAATGGAACAGGAATATCGAAAGGTGTGTCACACATTAAGAAAAAACCGTGTCTATAATAATAATAATAACAATAATAATAATAATACTAATAATAATAATAATAATAATAATAATAACAATGGTGATAATAAAAATTAAATACATTTAGCATTACAACTACTTATACAAAATGAAAATAAATAGAACAGAAAAAGCTACAAACTTTAAATATTGCTAAACTTATATAGGTCTATACGAGTATACAGTATGTCCTGGGCTCTTTTCCGCACAGTGAAGTACTCCGTAACTCACGACACCATAGAATTCGTTCGATGATCGCCGAACAGTTTAGATCAATAAATTTTCAAGTGTTCGAATAAGTTCACGGATTGGCAGACAATGGCAGTACAAGAAGAATAGACATGATTGCCATCCCGCCAAATAACAACAATGGCTACATTACTACATCCAGTAAAACACATATTAGAAGCGACACCGAGTGAGTTTATTCTAAACTATACACAGCTCAAAAGTTTGTATGAAAATACAGTAGGAGTTACTGATATCCTGCACGTTGCTTTGTCTTATACAAATGACACTGAGGGTCTAATTGAAATGCTCCAGAAACTTTACACACACTATCAGGATAAGGGCATTAAAAATAGAACTACGAGTATTGAAAACTGTCTGCGTGCCATAATAAGTATGGAAAGTGACAACAATGGGGAAACTGATGCCGTAGACAATATTCAAACGCCAATCCATCCTTAGAATCATTTCCGTTTCATTGCTCCAGTGGAATATTAATGGGTTTTGGACCCAGTATGAGTATCTACAAAAGTTAACTACATTACATCAACCTGGTGTCATGTGTTTGCAGGAAACTAATTTTAATAATAATTATGTCGCAAAGATGAAACAGCATTCTCCATACAATAAAAATCGCAATACATACCATCATGCTAGCGAAGGGGTGGTTACGTATGTTAACAACAATATAACTAGTAAAGAAGTGCCACTTATTTCCAACTTTGAAGCAGTAGCAGTAATTGTTTTATTATGTATCGAAATATGTATATGTAACATATATCTGCCTAACAGTCAACCTCTTGATTTACACAATCTGAAGGATTTAATCAATCAATTACCAAGACCTTTCATATTACTCGGCGATTTTAACGCTCATAGTACCCTTTGGGGATGCTCTAATACCAATTCAAGGGGAAAAATCATAGAATCTCTGCTAGAATCCGAAAATGTAATATTACTAAATTCAATGAAACCTACATAGGCTATTACAGTACTGCTCACGGAACTTTCAGCAGTATAGACCTCTCTTTTTGTACTCCAGACATTGCTCCACTATTTTTGTGGTCTGCTCATGATACTCTTTTTGGAAGTGATCATTTTCTAATTTTGCTCGAAATTACATCACACTTAAGCTGTAATCTCCCTATAATTAAATAGAACCTCAAGGGCGCTAATTGTTCTGATTTCAGAACTGCAATTAATGAAAAAATAAGTACTCTTCTTCTTCTTCCATGTGACTTCCACACTTCATCTATTAACAAAATAGTAGATGATTTTAGCGCATTAATGCTCAAATCTGCAGAAAAAAGTGTTTCTAAAACATTAATATCATCCCACAGAAAATCTGTACCTTGGTGGAATGAATCTTGGAAACTAGCAGTTAAAAACAAAAATAGAGCATTTTACAAATACAAACGGAAACCAACAGTAGAAAATATGATCAATTTCCAAAAACTTCGAGCTATAGCGAGGAAGACAATAAAGAAAGCAAAAAAGCATCCTGGTTATCTTATCTTTCATCTATGTCTTATCAGACACCTCAACATATAATATGGGATCACTTGAGGAAAATCAGAGGTATCAACAGGAACACTTACTGTATATTAATGCTATCTGCCAGCCCAATAGTAATGTCTTAGTAACTAATCCACAAGACATAGCCAATACCTTAGCAGATACTTTTTCCAAAATATCCAGTGACTGCAACTATGAACAAGATTTCCTATACATTAAAAACAATGCCCCTGAACTCGATCCAAATGAAATGAACTGCAATACAGACCACAGCTTTAATGATATACTTACTCTACGAGAAGTACAAGATGCCTTGAGCCACTCTAAGAATAGCAGCCCCGGACCAGACAATATTCCATATGAATTTTTAAAACAACTCCCTCCGGATGGTGTTTTATATATTTATGAAGTGTATAATTACATTTGGTCCAAACAAGTGTTCCCTGATCAATGGCGAAATGCTATTATAATACCAATTCTCAAGCCTGATAAAAACCGAAGTGCACCAGAAAATTACCGCCCTATTGCTTTGACGTGTACAATGTGTAAATTGCTGGAGAAGATAATTAATAAACGCCTACGATGGACTCTAGAACGAAACTTTTTCACAACATCACAAAACGGTTTCCGACAATTTCACTCGACAATTGACTCCTTAATTACATTGGAATCCGAAATATTGAACGCCTTTCTTAATAAGCAACATCTTCTTGCAGTTGGTATTCATAAAGCATATGATATGGTTTGGCGCCAATATGTTGTGAAAGTGATAATTAAAAACCAAATCACTGGAAACATGATTAGGTTTATCCATAATTTTTTACAAAATCGTACAATACAAGTCAAAGTTAACGGTACATTATCAAAGAAACAACGGTGTGCCTCAAGGTTCAGTTATTAGTGTCACACTTTTTCTAGTAGCCATTAATAATATTACATCTCATGTAAGTTTACCTGCAAAAACTTGTCTACTTGCAGATGATCTCACTATCTTTTGCACAGGAGAAAACTTGACAACAACGCAAGACATTATCCAATCTTCAGTGAAAAGGATAGAAAATTGGGCCAAAGAAACCGGTTTTAAATTCTCAACTAATAAAAGTGAATGCATATTATTTTCAAAACGAAATACACCACATATCCAGCCTGAATTATATCTGAATAACAATAAATTACCAATAGTAAACACGATAAAATTCTTAGGAATTATATTTGACAGAAAGCTGACATGGGCCCCTCACTTAGCTGCTCTTAAAGAAGATTGCATGCGACGAATTAGTTTTTTGAAAACACTTGCTGCGAGAAACTGGGGCGCAGACTATAAAGTCTTAATATGCTCTTACAGAATCCTCATTCGTTCTAAACTGGATTATGGCTGTATCGTATACAACTCAGCAAAACCATCCTCTTTACAAAAACTTAATGTAATACAAAACTCAGCACTTCGGATCGCTTTGGGTACATTCCGAACAAGTCCAATAGCCAGTTTACAAATAGAAGCAGATGAACTGCCTCTTGATATTCGAAGAAAACAACTGAGTATTTCCTATGCTCTTAAAATCGCAGCTTCATCTAGACCTAGCATGAACTCATATATATTCTCTGAACATCATGATAAACAAATACATTCAGCACCCTTTTCTTCTAGACTGAAACAATACTTTAACGAAATGAATATGCCAATCCCTTCCATTTCTCAAAGAAATAAAAACACTGCCCATCCACCTTGGAGAATCATGTTACCTGAAATAAATCTGGATCTAACATATCATATTAAAACTGAAACGAACGGTATTTCGTATCAACAATTTTGCAGAGAACAATGGGATCAGTACCGTAATTACCGTCACATATACACAGATGGATCACAGACTAACCAAGGATGTGGATGTGCTGTAGTTTACCCTGATCACACGATGTTGTACACATTGCCATCTCTCTATTCAATCTTGACATGTGAGTTGTACGCTATCAAAAAAGCTTTAGAATATATTCTGGAAACAGAGACTGATAAATCTTATCTTCTTCACACTGATTCTCAATCCAGTTTACAAGCTCTTCAAGATATATTCTCTACCAACGCACTAATTCAAGAAATACACCAGCTCCTTACTGACTTGATGAAACAAGGACGAAAAATAACTCTAATATTGATCCCTTCTCATCAGGGCATTCCTGGAAATGAAACTGTAGATGCCGCAGCAAAAGAAGTTACACGACTTCCATTGCATTTTTTAACGTCTATTCCTCATACAGACGCCATTAAATGCATAACCAGAAAACTGCACAACCATTGGCAAACATCATGGACAGAGTCGTCATCCAGCAAACTTCACGAAATAGTACAACATTCCAGAATGAAATATCCACTACAGAATTTTAAACGTCAAGATCAAGTAATAATCACAAGATTGCGAGTTGGCCACACCAAAATTACACATTCTTATCTTCTAGACAGAACTCCTCCTCCAACATGCACCAATTGCCACAATAGGATTTCTGTACGCCATTTAATTTCTGAATGTCCACTATATCACCTTCCTCGAGATCAATTCCATATACCAACAGACTTATCAACAGTTCTAAACAACCCATTATTCAGTTCAAACTTAATTAAGTTTCTGAAAGCTATCAACATTTACAAATGTATCTAAAATGATTTTTGTAATAAAGTAAACTCTATGTAAACTGTAAAAATTTTTTATGTGTTGTCGCGATATGACTTTCTAGGTTAAAGCGACATAAAATAAATAAATAAAAAAAAATGGCTGCATCATCGATCCCACCGTTAGATTTGAAAAACAAAAGAGCCAACCTGAAGATGTAAATAGGGAAAAAAACGACATCTATGTACGTACCGTTCCATATTTCATGGACAAATACGGTCTACAACAAATTGAAGTAATAGGCCTTATGGTTGGAGCGCGCGGAACTCTTCCCGGTTTCTTCTTCCAGAGCTGGCAACGTTTCGGCCTACAGAGGAAGGCAATTGATGACATCGTTCTTGCAGCTCTGAGAGGATCAATATTTATACTCCGCAACCATCTCTACGGTCAACAATGATCTTCAACTAATTAATTAGTACCTACTTATTTATTCAGTCATTTCTTGTCGTTGTTGTAAGACTCCCTTCAACTTAAACATATGTATATCATTTATACTTCCAACTGCCTATTGCACAATACGCTCTGTCTTTGTAGCAGCCTGTTAATACAGGAAGCTGTTATCGTTTAGATAAATAAATAAAATAATATATATACATTATTTGTTTTTTTTTCTTCTGTGTATATATATATATATATATATATATATATATATATATATATATATACATGCTACAATTTACAACTTCTCTTGCTGGAGGAAACCTGAATTATATGCAGACATATTAATGCTATATATATATATATATATATATATATATATATATATATATATATACATGCTACAATTTACAACTTCTCTTGCTGGAGGAAACCTGAATTATATGCAGCCATATTAATGCTGGTCACTTTCAATTTTTCAGTGGAATGATAGAAAATAATTAAAAATATAGATTACTGATGATGAGAACATGCCTACAAGAAGAAAAAGAATACTGTACATACTGCAGTCTATGTTGAGTTTTGTTACAAATTTACGCGTGCAACAAAATGCTGCTAATCAACAAAACTAGCCTATACATTTAACTAAAAAGAATACCCGAAATATGATACATTATTTGTTTTTGTTTTTTTCTTCTGTTTGTGCAGTTATAACAGAACACATATTTTTATGCTATTCATTTGCGTTTATGTTCGTAAGTAACACATTAAAAGCAGATGAAACACTGGAGGTCCCTTAAAAATGGCTGCCATATTTCGTTCTGACACCAATCACAGTGGTGTATAGCTGTCAAAAAAAAAAAAGTGGCCGCACTTGTGAACAGCGAATATATTCTAAATTCACTTCGGGTCACGGTGATGTTACATGATGCATGCACTTGTACTATCGCATTTGAAGCAGTTTCAGAACTATTGTGTATAAGCAGGAATCATACGATATCTGCGTCTCGTAGAGTGCTAGTTTGAAGATTGTGAGTTCGAGCCTTAGCGATAAAAATAATATTAAAGTTATCATTTATAATTCTGTTATCGTTATTTAGTGATTTAAATAATATTCAAGTTATCATTTATATTATGTTATCGTTATTTAGCGATATAAATCACATTAATTTAATGTTAGATTTGGAACAATACAGCTACGTAATACTAGTATTAGATTTTATTCTTATATTATTACATTATATTATCCTGTAACACAATAAAATGAAAAGGAGTGAGGAGGATTTTAACACGAGACGTTGACATCTAAATTCCGACGTTCTTCCGACTGAGCTACCGGGAGCACAAGTAAAAAAGCATGTGTGGGAAATTTAGCCTAATCCCCCTCCAAGACGTCCTGATTATTTGTGGAAGCTCGTCCAGGATGTCTGGAATGCCGTGGCAGAACAATCGCTATTTAAAAAAACTAGTTGATTCCATGCATACTCGACTGCTAGATGTGATCGAGATGGGAGGAAGATGGACTAATTGAATCGTGGCTTTCTTTTTTTGTCTTTTGAACTTTTAATTGTTTGAATATTCTAAGGCAGACGCCAGTAAGTTTGTTTTGTTTATGCCACGAATGATATTTTTGTTGAGAATAAAATTTTTCTTTCTTTACATTTGCGGCCATTATGTCATAATAAATAATGATACAGTTATGGCATAATACATTCAGTAACTTGATGTTAACTGCTAAAAGAGTCATAAAAGAGACAGGAACAATTATATTTTCTTCCTCTCTTAAAAACAAAAACACACAAGAAGCACTACGTTGAGTTCGAATGCACGACCTCATGAAAACTAGCTCGTTACACTACCACTACTCTACAATAGTGACATGGAGAACACTTCAATTATAACTGTAGATATCTGATCACGTGGTCCAACAACAGGTATAATATCGCCTGTCTCCGAATTGTAGCGAAGATACCCGAAGGCGACTTAGCTTCTAGAGAGCGATCACTTTTTTTTGACAGCTATACAAGCCAAACTAGCCGCTCTATAGACTATTCTAGCTCGTTGAAGCACATCGAGTATATTTAGCCTACACCTTGACAGTACCGCCATCTAGCGGTGATAGCTTCAGGCAGCTTATTAAAAAATGTAGGTCGCCACTTCGATTTGTAACTGACTGACTCGCCTGTACATTTCATCGTCCTTTGGAACCCATCGCCTGAGGTCGGGTTTTAACACGCAAACCTCAAACACCACGGCTAGGATGTTAACTACTAGATCTATCACCGAGGACGACATTCCGCATGGGTTAGTATGGTGTCTAGCTTTGAATCAATCCAGGTTAAAAGTACTGCAAGTAAAAGTCTAGGTTAAGACTCTTGAAGGACTCTCAGATACGTGAAGTAATTAAGAGGTCAGGAAAGTGCTTGGGAGTGCATCTAATGGAGATGAAGTACAAGGATGAATATAACCGAAGACTCTTTTGTTTATGAGATCTTATGTTATTGAAGTACTGTCAAACGAACGTAACTATTTTACCTTGTTACTTCTGCTGCAACTATCCTGATATTTGCACATACTCTGTTATATTCGCCATCACTTGCTCCTACGCCCCAGTCCACTATAAAAACATTGGCATCAACCTGAAACAATCAAGAACATTTTCTCGATTCTGGGAATAAATACGGACACCTAAACAACATTGTAATTTAATATAAATAATCGAAGAAGTAAAAAGAAAAAAAAAAACGAAAAAAAGTGACAACGATGATTTGTTAATGGAGAATTGAATTATAGGTTTTCAATTGACGAAAAATAAGGAAAACCAATCTTACTAGACAGGGACTCTTGATGACCCATTATCCGGAACAGAAGAAGTTGATTTTCGAAACCCGTCAAAGAACTGTCGGAAATATAATACTCAGACGTTCAATATTTCGTCAGCATTTTTTGTCAGAAATGACAGCTCAGAGAAATGTTTATATACTGTAGTTGACATAGTAATTTGTATTTATTAGTCATTAAATGCAACACTGTTTTTCATTGAATCATAAATATACACTAAGTTAAAATCAAACAGTATTAAAAACACATAGCAATACAATTAAAATCCGGGATGCCCACTTGCGGCCCAAAATCGTATTTCTAGTCCAGATGTGGTCTCTGAAGTTTCAGTGATTGTCCAAGAACGGCCCGGGAAACTTCAGGTAATCGTCCAGTTACGGTCCAGGAATACCTGAGTTTTGGTATGAATATGAACAATATTTTCCGGCACATTTTGCGTACTTAGGACTACCTGTAACAATGTGTAACAATGCATTACTAAATATGAGTATAGCTGTCGATATTACGTATAGTGAGATACCGAAATATTGGATCATTCCATGTCAACTGGTCTTGTATTTAAAAACATTACTCTCCATAAAATGTCCATTTATGTATGTTAAAATACGCAACATAGTCCAGGAGACATGGATATATAGCATTTTAAAATAAAAATCTACATGTCACCATAAACAGCGAGTTAAACTTTGTAAATTTATTCATAATTTCAATCGTGGGTTTGTTTCCGATGTTGATTGTTATTCGTGGGAGTTCATGGATCTGGCCAAAAAAAGGAAGATGTGAGTTTTCTGTGGAGAAAGCTTCAGTCGTAGTTGAAAAAGTGAAACGTCCAAGAGTTATAAATAAACGTGGACAACTTGTTTTTGTTTAAGAATGATTAATTTTCACAGTAAAATCAAACAGTGGAACTTTGTGATTGCATTATTGTTTTCTTTTATATCTTTAGTTGTATTTTCAGATGTTTGGAGAAAACAATAATAAAATAATTGACATTTAATATTTTAACTATTCTGCCACACCCGTAAATATTATGTATATCCTTGCTCAAACGCAAATCCAAGTTTAAAAAATGTTCTCTTTCAGAACGTACCAATTAGCAGACTTACTGAATGAACTACATAAATGCGCAATGTCAATGGAAAATTTTGTCACACCCGTAACATTTATTGTCACTTAGGCCTACCATTAAGTAGAATTAGGCCATGAATTGTAAATCACTTAATTATTTATCTTTTTTTTTTTTTTTTACAAATTTCGACACCGCAGCCTGAAGCTTATTGTGCCTAGACCCACTACTCCACTGAACACACGCACACACTGCAGGACTCCCCCATTTACTGGGTCAGGGTACCCGGGGGTCACTGCGAGACACCACACACACTGGGACAATCAGTTCCCGTGAAGAGGTCCGAGTTAAATCCCCCTTACTTCACGACTGGGAATCGAACCCGAGCCACCTTGATTAGGAGTCCAGCACGCTACCTCAAGACCAAGGAAGCGGGCATTTATCATGTTTAGTCAATATTTCATTATATGTAAACTTGTTAATGAGCTTGAAAATTATTTTTAAATTTAAGTATGACTTTACTATTTTTATGATTGTTTAATTATGTATTTCATTTCTGGTGATGTGGAAGAGAAGGACACATGACCTTAACTCTACCAGAATGAATGAATGAATGAATGAATGAATGAATGAATGAATGAATGAATGAATGAATGAATGAATGAATGAATAAATAAATAAATAAATAAATAAATAAATAAGTAAATAAATAAATAAATTTAGCCTTCCCCTTCCCCATTTTTTTAGACAAACATTTTCTTCTTTACGATGGAAATGGAGATATGAGACACATGAGTGTCAAGTGATTATTTTGAAAAATCATATCACGAAGGCTAGGACTTCTCCGGATGTAGATATTTATAGGGACATTTCTTATTTCAAATGGAACGTATGGCGGAAAGATCGTTATAAAAATACTTTATCACTTGATGAGCCTTCCTTGTTAGTAAAATTAGGCGGCCTATTTTTTTTCTGGGTCTGTACCAATTGGAGAAGATCTGTTAAGCTGTGTAAACAATTTACGTAAGATTCTTGTAATTGTATTACTTTCCGCATGTACCTACGTCATACATTTTATTGCTTTTACGTGGTTTGGAACGTAAGTCACAGTGCACTTCCTCGATTTCTCTGTTGGCAAAAGTTTATATCCATCCAACACTCAACCTGAGTTATAAACGAAGACGGTTTTATGAACTATGATTAGCTGTTATGTTCGTACTATTGAGAAACTGCTGCGGACTTCGCATTTGAGATTGTGATAATGTGAGCGGAAACTGGGAACTAACTTATCCAAAATGATACAGCAGGGGTTCTGTTTAAAATTAACTTATCCTGTAATTGGCCATAACAAAGCTTGTATTCTTTATCTTCTTGGATTAAAAGCAGCACAAGAAAGTCCCTTTATGATATAATTCTTTAACCGTTGCCAATTTATTATACTGTATTTCCGTTGCTTAAGGCGATGCGCTACTGAAATTTCTAAAAGTCACAATTTTTGAGCTAGAGAGTTGAAATTTTTACTTAATATGTGTATCAATATCATAATCACAAATTATAAATTTCAATCTCTTCTCAGGGACACTTAAAATGAATTTATTTTATTCTTTTATTAATTTTCTTAATAAAAATTCTATTCCTAAAAAAATATATATTCTTATTTTTAAATATAATTTTTTCTTAAAGGTAACACTGCACATTGTGCAATGGAACATTAGTAATGCCCTATACTCAATTTTGTTCTTTTGTAAAAGAAATATAATTTTCAATGTTCAAACTTTAATAAAAAATAATACTGCTCTACGTATAAACTCTATCAGTAAAACTATGCTGAATACAGCCAATTAAATGCTCCATTTCATAACAGAGATATTAAGGAATAAGGATGCCAAGTTTTATCACTCTAGCTTTAAACTATGAGACATAAAATGAATACTTGGCATTTGCAAAGCGAAGTCAAAAGACAAAGCAATAGCATTCGTGGAGATGAACAGATTCTACAATTTGGAATTTCTCATTAGAGATCTTTCCTTCTCCACTCTGTCCCAAGATAGTGATGGACAGATTTTTGTCATCACACTTCCTTAGTGAAGAGGCGAATTGAAGCCGAAACAGAGAAAACGCAAAATTACAAACAGAGTTTTCATTCTTTAAACAAGTTTGTGTTTTCGCAAATCATTGGCAAGATTTTAATCCTTCGACTCCACTTGGTATTATCCTTTGCAGTCTTTGAATTATTCCAAAGGCTTTTGACTCGTGATACACAAAAGGGGACGATATTCTTTTATCCAGTTTGCGACATGATTACCGTTCTATGACTTCGTCGTGCTGATGAGAACCGAATAGTTCGAAACCGGAGATTCGCCAGACAAGGAGTAGGCCTACTGAGCTAAAAATCAAAATATTATGGAATGATATATTCTAAACAACATATATTTAATTATGCACACAATAGCGCAAACTAGACCTTTTTAACGGTTTCCGAATAACATACCTCTAAACGTGAATACTGGCGATGCGTGTGACGTCACAATGCCGCATAACACCACAGGAAATCCATTCATGCTTTAGTTAATCACGTTGCATTCATTGCTATCCGTTACTCCACAGTCCAAATCGCAACCACTACCACCATTATTATTGTTATTATTATCATTATTTTCATAACAAAGCGAGCCATGAGTGCGGCAGTGTGACGTCAGCAGCAGTGGTGGACAAAATTCCTTCCCTCGTATATTTGGAACCATTTGATATTTTAAATTGTGATTTTCAGTGCTGTCATCAGCTCACTGTTGTCTATAACATAAAAATGATTATTTCGTTCAGTGCTCTTTAAGGGAGCACCGTGTTATTTCTGTATAGTAGTAGTAGTAGTAGTAGTAGTAATAATAATAATAATAATAATAATAATAATAATAATAATAATGATAATAATAATAATTTATTTCAGCTGGCAGAGTTAAGGTCGTAAGGCCTTTTCTTCCACTCAACCAGCAAAAAGTATACATACATATGTATGAACTTACAAGCTACAAAGAATACAACTATTTGATTTCGATAAAAGTTACATGTATACAAGAGTTACTTATGAATTAAACAGTAAAATACTATGAACTATTAATTAAACAATGAAATACAAACTGTGTAGCAGAATGAAACTAAAATACATAGAATTTTAATATATCTGAAATAATTTTAGATAATAGGAGATTATTATTAGACAATTTTCAAAATACAGCGCTATCAGGATCATGTCTAAAGAAAGAAGTTACCTTATAGTCAGTGACCGTTTAAGTCAATATAATTATAGTGAATTACTAAGAAGGTTATCCTTTAAGCTATTTTTAAAAATGTTTATTGTCTTGCAGTCCCTAATACTTTGTGACAAGGATTTCCATTGTCACGAGGTGATACTTTTTTAATAGGTTATTTTACGGCGCTTTATCAACATCTCAGGTTATTTAGCGTATGAATGAGATAAAGGTGATAATGCCGGTGAAATGAGTCCGGGGTCCAGCATCGAAAGTTACGCAGCATTTGCTCATATTGAGTTGAGGGAAACCCCCGGAAAAAACCTCAACCAGGTAACTTGCCCCGACCGGGAATCGAACCCGGGCCACCTGGTTTCGCGGCCAGACGCGCTATCCGTTACTCCACAGTTATGGACTAGGTGGATACTGTAAAAGATGGTGAATAATAAGATGTTCTACAGATAAGTGATCTGGTATTTACGTCGTGATTAGAGTATAGGTAAGAGAAACGAGACGAAAGGTAATTTGATGTCGAGGTGTGCAGAATCTGAAAGAGTAAAGACAAAGAGTGTAAAGTTCTACGTTCGAGTCGGAGCCACAAAAGACTTGCGAAGGAAGGTGATATGTGATGATATCGTCGGATGTTACACATGTATCTGATGCACATATTCTGAACTCACTGTAACTTGACTGACAGTTCAGAACTTAGGTCACTTAACAGAACGTCACAATAATCAAAGTGCGGCATTACTAGGGTTTTTATTAGGGTAAATTTTAGTTGCTGGGGCAAGAAGATTCTTAAGCGACTCAAACAGTGAATGGAGGAACAGATTTTTTTTATTGTTTCTTTAACTTGAAAATTCCAATTTAGATTATTATCGAAAAAGAAACCAAGATTTTTTTTAAGACAGATGAATAAGGGATTTGTATGTTGTTAAGTGTAACAACTAGAAGATTATTGTTATTAAGAGAGTTAACTAAACGATTATGTTCAATAAAATTATAGCTTGAGTCTTACTTGGATTAAGTGCAAGTCCGGAATTAGCCATGTAAGTGGAAACAGTGGCTAAGTACAATTCAACTTATCAATTGATTCATTGATAGTATTGGGTCTGGAATGTATGTAAAGTTGTAGGTCGTCGGCACAAAGGTGATATCGGCAGTATTGTAAGTTCATTGATACCGGTACGTCATTAATGTAATTAGAGAAGAGTAATGGTCCTAATACGGAGCCCTGCGGCACTCCCGCCTTTGTGAATCGTCATGGGGAGAACTGATTGTCAAGAGAAACGCATTGTTGGCGGTCACGTAGGTAGAAGTCCATCCAGCTCGAGGTATTGTCTGACAGGTGCAAAGTCTTCATCTTTGCAAGAAGCAGGTCTATATCAACAGAAGTGTAGCGGAAGATTGAGAAATATTTTTAGTTGTTTATTTTACAACGCTTTATCAACTACTAAGTTATGGTTACCTAGCGTCTGAATGAGATGGTGATAATGCTAGCGAGTTGAGTCCAGCGTCCACCGCCGAAAGTTACCTAGCATTTGCTCTTAGTTGGTTGAGGGAAAACCCCAGAAAAAATGTCAACCAGGTAACTTGTCCCAACCAGAATTTGAACCCAGCCCCACTAATTTTACGTCAGACGTGCTAACAGTTACTCCACAGCGGTGGAATTTGAAAACTCTTAAGATAGACGAAGGATACATCCCGACAATAATAAATACTTTTGGGTATTAACAGCCAGAAAAATTATTTAATGTATTCCTACTACTGTTTTTTTAAATAGAAATGATTTTCTTTACGACCATATATATTGACCGAGTAAAGTGGATCAGACGGTATTGTTTGAGACTTACATTCGAGAGGTCCCGCCTTCGATTCCCGGTGTCGACTAATGTGGTTGAGATTTCTTCCGTGGTTTTCGTCGACTGAATATAACTAATTTTCAGTTAAATAAAGCGAATGTCGGACTAAATTCCATTTGCTACGGAATATTAGGTACAGTACCACAGTACATTCCAGCAGAAAAAAACTACAGACAATCGCAATATGACCTGGGAGTTAAAGCTATTATACATTAAGTACTGATAAAAAAAAATAAAATAATCATATTGTTATATGAGCTGAAATCTATAAATTTTTATCATTGTTTTTTAAGACTCGTTCTCCAAACTATGCCAATGTATAATAAATAGGTGTGTTACCAATTATACCATTTAAATCACTAGCCAATATAATGTAATCATTTAAATTTACTATAATTAGTGTATGATGGAAATATTTTGTAACAATCCTCATACAAACTAATGAATGTGAATGTCAAATATTCTATAGCAGAGATGAAATTTGTGAGAAAAATATTAGGATATATTTTCTAGACTATAAAAGAAAGAGTAAATTTTACAATAATTATGAATTACTTCTTTTTTTATAAAGAATAAGAATTTACAAGCAAAATTGTTTTGATGAAACGAGAATATTTCTACAAATGTTGTCCGACTAGGAGAAACGAGACGACTAGGAAGACTTCTAAATCATCTAAATTACCCAAAATTCTACTCGTTCATTGAAGATCCTGTGGCTATGCCGCAATAATTGTTATACATTCTCTTGTAAAATATTATTTAGTATGGGTACAAAATATGTTACTGTACTTTAGGTTGTGAATAGTAACACTGGTAAGTAAGGACTATCCTCAAATAGAGCATCTTTCAATAATGTTCAAGAAATAGTCTATATATCTACGAAAGTTTTGAACAATTCAAGTTTGAATATGTATTATAATAATTAAATAGATTCAAGAAAGCTGTACACCAGTGGTCGTCAGCACTCGCTGAAATGTGCAACAGATAAGCGGTACTGTCCCGCGTGCACCGTCGTGCAGCAGCAAGAGATAGAGAGCATACCCGCTAGCAGCTACGAGCGTACCATGGTGTACTGCGTTTTCCGCGGGTAAGAGAGGCTATTCCCAGAGTGCTCTGCGCTGACGACCCCTGCTGTACACGATCATACAAAAGAATTAAGAAATTATTAGAAATTGTAACAAATAAATGAACTCCTTAGCATTATTTGCGGTGTGAAATTGATTTAGACACTGACAGTAGCTAATTATCGATAAATACACAAAATGCTTGCGATATGTGACATAAAAATGATGAATGCGGGATGAAGTAACCAGAGATTATGTTCCCTACATTTTACATTATACATTAGATCTGTAGAAAATAAAGCAATAGAAAAATAAAATTATAATTCTCTACAGATAAATGACTTCGTTACAGGTTTTTTTTTTTTTTTTGAAGAAGATTAAAGTTACTTACATCGTAAGTTAACATTTAATATGATTAAACATTGCATTGTAACGTTGAATAATGTTATCTATGAATAGAGATGGTACATTTTAGCAACTTAAAATTAAGAATTAAACACTTTATAAATCAGATTTAGCATTTATGGCACTTTTAATGTAGAAATTTAGCACTTTGCAGCGCTTTTGATGGAAATATTATTTTCGTGGAAACTTTTGTGGTATAAATTCATTGTTATCAATGTGTTAACAGGTATATTTTCTAGATTTTTAGTTAAAATTATTGAAAATAATAAATAAGACACATAATGAAATTGTCAACATTAAATGTTATGTTATGTTTTATTTAACGACGCTCGCAACTGCAGAGGTTATATCAGCGTCGCCGGATGTGCCGGAATTTTGTCCTGCAGGAGTTCTTTTACATGCCAGTAAATCTACTGACATGAGCCTGTCGCATTTAAGCACACTTAAATGCCATCGACCTGGCCCGGGATCGAACCCGCAACCTTGGGCATAGAAGGCCAGCGCTATACCAACTCGCCAACCAGGTCGACGTCAACATTAAAAACATGTCAAAAGACATTAAGTGATTTTATCCCAATCTATGTTATTACTCAATCACAATCACCCGCTATCTCTTACAGCTTGTTTGTGAGTGAACACTGGACCTATAGAGTTAGCAAAGGCAGCCAATATTGCACGACTAGCACCAAGCAAATTAATTTAAAACTGGAGATAAATATACAGATGTTAAACGTTATGTTTCATTTAATGACGCTAGCAACTGCAAAGGTTATATCAGCGTCGCCGGATGTGCCGGAATTTTGTTCCGCAGGAGTTCTTTTACATGCCAGTCAATCTACTGACATGAGCCTGTCGCATTTAAGCACACTTAAATGCCATCGACCTGGCCCGGGATCGAACCCGCAACCTTGGAGATAGAAGGCCAGCGCTATACCAACTCGCCAACCAGGTCGACTACAGATAACAACAAAGAGGGTATCAGGTAGGTCATATTTCTGTTCTATTCATATTTTTACTTCGAGAGCATTTTTTCACAAGTTCGCATTTCTCATTATCGCGAAAATCTAACATCTCTATCTATGACCATGCGCTAGACGGCTAGACACAAAATGTAAGTCACGCAGGTCCGTAACGTTGTTAAATACAAATAACTCAGTAACGGTAAAATATAGACAATAGAAACCTATCTGTAAATTAAAGATAAATAGGCCTAGAGACATTTCTATCTATGTAATTTATTTTATTCCGTAATGAATATTTTACTAATTGTTACATAATTAGGCCTACTGAAAACATGAAACAATTTCCGCTCACTTCCAAACTTGAATCGCTTGTCGTACCCAAAGACGTATAAGAGTTGTATTCATACGTATTGCGAGTGAAACACGTAAGTAGACAAGAGGATTTCAAATCTGCATTCACATTCTGATTAGCTTTTACAGTTTAATAATTTTGTACAATTTGCTAATAAAAATGTTGTTATACTCAAGAAGGCTGTTACATAGTCCCCTGTGACGTCATCTAGGTCGTACAGGTAAGATAACATGTCGGTGCGAAGCAAGAGTGCCGACTATATGTACGAATATACTGTAATATTTAATAAATTCAAAGCATACATATACAAATACAGTACATTAAGTTTTTTTAGTTGGTTAATTATCGACGCTGTTTCAACTACCTACTAGGTATTTAGCGTCGATGGGATTGGTGATAGCGAGATGGTATTTGGCGAGATGAGGCCGAGGATTCGCCATAGATTACCTGACATTCGCCTTATGGTTGGGGAAAACCTTGGAAAAACCCGAACCAGGTAATCAGTCCAAGCGGGAATCGAACCCACTCCCGAGCGCAACTTCAGATCGGCAGGCAAGCGTCTTAGCCGACTGAGCCACGTCGGTGGCATAACGTTGTTGAACGGCAACTTGGGAACAGAGTTTCCCCAGTTTCTTTTAGTAATGCAAGTCATGTGTAACTGCTGTTGTCACTCCTACGCTTTCGTGAAGCCAGAACGAATTTTATTGCCGTTATACAACGAGAAGTTGGACGTATCTTGTGTCACTGCGCATAGTGACATAACCAATCGATCAGGCATCTCAAAACGAAACGTGTGCAATGATTGAATTTTGCATTTCTATTGTCAACCGCTGTGTAAAATAAACTACTGGTATGCCTGTGTAGGAGTATTTTGACAAAGTTTTCATTAAAACTGAGGCATACATTCGTAACTTCGAGACTGTTTTATTTCTATAGATCTAATGCTAATTCTTTACTTGGAACTTTATATGATTTAACAGACATCATGTTCCAGTTAACAACTATGGTAAATTCTCAGGACCAAGGAAGTCATGTGAACGGTAATTAATTAATAAAACACTTGGCTGACAAAAAATATTATTTTGATCGAAATGTTTCTGATAAGACGTTTTTGTTTACATTCTTTTCTCGCAAGTCTTGCGGAGTGGATGATTGGAGTTACACTCACCCCCACTGCGGAACAATGACCTCAAGTATTCTTTGCAGTGTCGCAGCATGTTATATTTCGCATTCTCAAAACTATTGGACGTATCAAAAACTTATTTGACAAAAGTTGTTCGCACTGACTTGATCTATTACCTCTGTGAATTAATATAATAGGTTCCCTTCCATCCTGTACACAGTGTGTTTAAAAAAGTGTTGCATATTGTTATAGGAGGTAGCATTGGTTGAAACTGAAAAAAAGAGTTCCTATAAACATGTGTCCGAAAACAAATCTGTTGAGATATGGGACATGCTGTATTGTGGCCTACGATAGCGACCTGTTTCGTTGACACTACAGAAACCTCTATCTGGTTACTACTCATTGTTACACATGGTTCAGTCCTTCTTCTCAGTAAATCATAAACTCTTGCGACCACACCTGCTGATGTCGGATTCCCTCACATGCATTCGATACGCGTTCCTGTAACATTTGTACATTGTCGATGGATGTGGCATACACCAATGTCTTTAAAAGTCTTCATAGCCAGAAATCAAAAGGAACAGGTGAACCAAATCCAAAATCAGGTGATCGGGGAGGCCTTGCTACTGGACCTCCTCGACCAATCCATCTCCCATTAAACCTCCGGGTTAGGTTTATCGCACGAGACGTAGAAAATGGGGTGGGGTGGTTCCCCGTCGTGCATAAACAAAAAGACAGCATATACCACTGAATACAGTACGTACTTATTAATACAAGCAAAATGATGGACTCCGTAGTATAGTGGACCTAGTTTACTACTACATTCTCTGTTTACTTCTGATGAGGGATACTGTCCACTCTCAAAACATGCATCATTGTTTTGTGTTTTTAAACGAATGACGATCATAGGCCACAATACAGCATGGCATACAAAATTAATTAATTGAGTTGTTTCTATTGCTGAAGTGGTTTTAGGTATATCATCCGTCAGCGTGTTTGTTTATACATCGATTTCTACTAACTACTCGGCTGATTTTCTTCATATTCAGCATCAATCCATTCATTTTTCAAAAGTGATAACTACTCGACTGATTTTCTTCATATTCAGCATCAATCCATTCATTTTTCAAAAGTGATACATTATCGAATACATTGCATACATTTTATCTTTCCACGCTCGCGGAAGTGGAGTGAAAGCAGCATTGCAAAGCGTAGCTGCCCACTTGCGAGCGTGTAAAGACAAAATGTATACACTATATAATTACTTTGACACAAGAATTATTGTTACTTATTAAGGAGACAAAATTTTAATTTACTAAAACTTGGATATGTGAATTATCTTTCTCAATTTTTTCTTGCATAATAAAAAGTGACAAAATTTAATGAAATTTCTCCAAAAATGTCGTGTGCGAAAAACTGACTATAGTATCATTTCCCTAATCGAAAACATTTTATAAGAAATATTTTAGGGATAGAAGAGATTTAGATCTATGTGAATTACTTGACACAATTCATCATCATCGTGATCTCTCACTTCACTTCGCCAAATTGTTTTCCTCAGAAATTTTGTGTCTTTCACTAGCTTCCTTTCGGAGATTTAGTCGGCATAACATTATCCGTCTAAGAGACTGGGTTCCTTTAAGCAGTGAAAAATTTTTAATATTAAGAATAGCAGTGGAATTAATTACGGAATTGGTTGAATTCGTAATAATTAGGAATAATAGTGTGGATGGTGTTCTTATAATAAGTTATAATATAATGTAAAACTTGTTTTATGAAGAAGTGACATAATTTCCAAATCTATCATTAGGAGACAGAACAAAAAGCGTTTGAATACTACACACAGCAAATATTTGCCAACGACCGTTTGTTTGAACTGTCTCTCCTTGCTTCTGGGAAGGCACAGAGAAGGTGGTGTTGGACTTCAACTTGACTTAGTAACTAACAAAATATATTATTTTCTGCGTCACTCATTTCATGGAAATAGGCCTACCATTTGTTTACTTAAGGGAATGAACAGGTGAAATATTCAAATTATGCATTTGTGATGCTAATGGACTGAAATTTTTACCACAGAGTGCTGATGTGTATTTAAAACATCCCTATAAATTTCATCAATGTATCTTAATTAGTTTTGAAGAAATTAATTATTTACCAATTAATACTAATTAATATTTAAAAAATGCTGCACGATGAACGCTTAACATTATGAATTTAAAAAAAATATAGAACAGTTCCTCTAACAATAATAAAACATCTATCACATGATTTTTAGTTAGCACTTCTTAGTTTCTGAGAAAAAAATTCAAAACTGGGTGAGTGCCAATTTAAAGAAAAAAATTAATTTCATGCATCTTAATCAATTTATATCTTGGCAAATAATAAATATTTTAAAAATCCATGTGACAGTCTTTTTCCTTTAGGTAATGTGGGCTTGTGGTAAAAATTTCATCACAATTGGTTAAGAAATGCATCATATGGAGCAATTTGAACATGTTAAAATGTAATAAAATTTAAAAGGGAGAAAATCAAGTTTTAAAGTACAACATTATGTTTGAGTACTTACACGTTATGGAAATTGCTTAAAACCCTCCTGCCTGATATGTTGACCCCTCCTGCTGCTTTTTCCTACTTTCAGTGACACTTTTTGACAAACGTAGCTTCTTCCTGCTTGTTTTGAAGTTCTCACTGGTTGAAGTAGCCGCTTGCTGCAGTCGACGCTTGTCTCTCCTATTGCCAATTTTGTATGCTGCAGGAGATAATTTCACTGTTGACACTAAATCTCTCATGGAAATGTTTGCTGTACAACCCATGTTAAATTCAGTCACAGCAGAAGTAACAGCCACTTCAAGTTTTTTTTTTTTGATACAAAAATTTCTTTTGGGCACTTCCGCCATATCACACTATGAACACTTTCATTCACATTTTGAGTTTTTCCTGCAGTGCACTTGCTAAGAAGTTCATCACTAGCTAGTCTACAGTACACTGGCATGATTTTAGCCACAACATCAGGTCACAACACTGTCTTCATGGTTTTCAAGTCATGCTTCGGAACAGCTTCTTGCTTCGCAATGGCCCGGTTGAAGAAGCACCATGACTTTTCACCACTAGGGCATCTTGAATGCAGGGGCTTGTCATCCGTGGACATTGCATGGTCAAGTGTTGCATAGATGGCTTTCTTCATCTTGTTTACATCGGGGATATTATCAATAATGGCCTTTCTGTAGTAATTTTGCAGTCGAGGTATCATTTCTGCAGTCAGACTTCCCTTTTTTTTGCCTCCAATTGAGGAATCTGTCCCTCTCCATTCCCTAACAATATTCTGTAGACCTTTACCTACTCTCTTAGCAATGTGGTTCACACATTCTTCTTTTCTAATGTCAATGCCTTCACCATAAACTTGAAGCTGCTGAAGGTGATGGTGTGTTTTTGAATCCCCGTCAGACAATAAGGTTGTGTACCTCATATTACACAACCTAATGGACCGGGTCCAGAGAATTTCTGCAGCTTTCATCTCCATGGCATTTGAAGATCCATCAAAATTTTTCTCACAAACACCAGCATCTTTGTGACTTTGATACCACTGTTTATATTCGTCACTTGCAACATCCATTTTTTTTTCTGTCTTTTCACAAGTACTGCAATATTTTGACATTATTTCAAAATCTAACACTAGCCCTGTTAAAATATCTATGACTAAACCTAAACCATACTTTGATGTATGTCCACGCTTCATCCATGTGCCATCGTATGACACACCAATATTTATAACATCACTATCACTAATAGAACTGTCCACTTCCATGTGAGCTCGTCTAACTGCAGAGTGAGCATTTCTCAACACATGTTGTCTAACAAGTTTGTTTTCTTCCGTCAGTTTTATCAGGTGAGAGTTGAAGGATTGTGAGCTCAAACCTGCCATACCCATAGCCATACAATGTTGTTCCATAGCAGAGTGTCATTTTCCCATGGTAACAAAGGCGTTGACCATTCTCCTATTTACATCGAAGGGAGGTCGAGTTGACTCAGTGTTACCTACCTTAGGGCTTGTATACATTTCATTCAACACTGTGTTGCAATTATAACATTTCACTATCACTTTAAATGCAAAGCCTGATGGTTCAGTAAGCTCAGCTTTTGCACTATCCATTCCACATTCACCACATTTTACTCCTTTATACAGTTCACTCCACAAACTTACATGCACTAATGTGTAGTTTTCACTACACTGGGGGGCACTTATATTTGAATTCTCCTGCAAGTTGCCATATTTTATCAACTTTATCTCACTAGCACTTTGTTTATTATTAGGTTCTTTTGACACTTGATCTTCATTATCACCAACTAGGCCTAACACATTTTCTTGTTGCACACATTCCACAATAGTTTTGGCATTCTTCCACCTTATATTTGCTAAATTTTTAGCCCTATTAGCATATTTTGATCGTTTCTTGCCCTTATTATGAATGTCACTTAGTCTATTCATGTTTAGAAAACTAAAACCATGTCTAAAATGCTAAATGTTGAGTTATACACGTGGTCTTGAATGTTATTGTGACGATTCCTAACCTAATGCACTTATACTAACTTATTCACACTAATATATACAACTAATTGAATAGAAAATTAGTGTAAAACTTTAATAACATCCTAAATAACACGAAATCAGCAAAACAAGTATGAATATTCACGTACAAACGCACAAACTCGAGAAGAAACGATCCACAAACAATATTTTGCCGTTCACAGTTTCAAAACAAAGTATTTGCAGGGCTGACAGGCAAGCTGATAGTGTATTCAGGAGTGACAACAAACTTAATTTCACTAGATACACACCAGAAAAAAAAACTAGCCCGCTTTATTCAAATTACAAAGCTCAAGATAAACTTTAGAGCTGACAGCTCGTTTAAAGGGCAACGAAGCACGTGCAAGCAGACATTTAAACGTCATGTGACACGGTTTAAAGGGCTCCCAAATAAAAAATGAGACCATATTATGAAAGTAGAAGGTTTAAATAAAATTATGAACATAAAAACAAATTTGTATTTTTTCCATTTTTCCACATTTTTCACCTGTTCGTTCCCTTAAAGACCATTATTATTGATATATTGCTAGAATATGTTAATTATTACGTAATATGAACAGAACCTAAGGTAACAGCTGTAAGCCGCACATACTTACACAATTAATACGAGTAAGTTCGCCGTTTAATTAATTATTTATATTAAAGTGTTAAAAGTAGTGTACGAAAGATTCAAAATGGGTTAAAAGAACGTTTCAAAATAAAGTCAGAACTCAGACTAACGAACGGGAGAACATCGCTCTTAAGATGAGTTTAAAATCGACAAAGCACAATATTTAACATCTGCACTGCATAATTTTCAAAACAATCTTTCCAATATGTTTCACAACAAGTTAAATTTCATATTGTGTCAGCTTCATTTTATTACAAGATTGGTACTAGCCAGAAGGTCTCTCTATAATAAATATGACACTGTTACAATTCTAGAATGCTGCAGCACCGGGCACAGGGATTATACTGAAGAAGAGGTAGGAGGACTATGCTTTATGTCGATGTAGATTTTATTACTCTGACAGTGAAAAATTAGAGAAGGAAAACGATTAAGGATAAAAAATATTCAAACATAAATATGCAACTAAACAAAGTTCAAAAGGGGGTTCTGGTAACCCCACTTTGCGTACGCCTCTAGGGGTGAGTGATTTTCTCAGCACTCATTTTTAGTTGAGAAATGGTCGGCACTGGAAACGAACCACCACCAATCAACCTTGACTTTAACTTATATGTTAAAGCCTCGCTACATCATTCTCAGCATCTTCATTTTATAGAAGTCCCGTCATGATACTCTTCATTGAAAGAGAGATTCATTTAAAGCTAATTCGGATTAAAAACAATCTGTGTATTCAATGTATCACCACAATTTTGACACTTACGTTGTTGAGATAGGCGTTCTTCATGTCCTCCACCCAGGAGTCGTTTCCAGTGGACATGAAACCGTGGATGATGAACACAGTTGTCTTACTTCCATCATAACGAGAATTGTTCATCTCGATGTTTGGCCACGTCTTGACGTAGTAACGTTTTGTTGGGCGTTTCCTGTAGAGAGCAGAAAGTCACAGCGTTAATTAAGAAAGAAGGCAGAAAATAGGAAAGATTGGGGAATGCTGGTTTGCAGTGAAAGACCTGCCTTTGGGCAGAAAACTATGAAAGAAGGAATCGTACTATAAATTACTATTTTAAGAATTACAGGAAGAAAATATACTTACTTACTTACAAATGACTTTTAAGGAACCCGCAGGTTCATTGCCGCCCTCACATAAAATCGCCATTGGTCCCTATCCTGTGCAAGGTTCTGGTAACCCCACTTTGCAAGGTTAATCCAGTCTCTATCATCATATCCCACCTCCCTCAAATCCATTTTTATATTATTCTCCCATCTACGCCTCCCCAAAGGTCTTTTTCCCTCCGGCCTCCCAACTAACACTCTATATGCATTTCTGGATACGTGCTACATGCCCTGCCCATCTCAAACGCCTGGATTTAATGTTCCTAATTATGTCAGGTGAAGAATACAATGCGTGCAGTTCTGCTTTGTGTAACTTTCTCCATTCTCCTGTAACTTCATCCCTCTTAGCCCCAAATATTTTTCTCAGAACCTTATTCTCAAACACCAGTAATCTCTGTTCCTCTCTCAGTGAGAGTCCAAGTTTCACAATCATACAGAACAACCGGTAATATAACTGTTTTATAAATTCTAACTTTCAGATTTTTTGACAGCAGACTAGATGACAAAAGCTTCTTAAGAGAATAATAACACGCATTTCACATATTTACTCTGCGTTAAATTTCCTCCCGAGTGTCATTTACATTTATTACTGATACTCAAAGATATTTGAATTTTTCCACCTTTTCGAAGGTTAAATCTCCAATTTTTATACTTCCATTTCGTACAATATTCTGGTCGCGCGACTTAATCATACACTTGTCTTTTCGAGATTCACTTCCAAACTTATTGCTTTACTTGCTTCAAGTACAATTTCCGTGTTTTCCCCAACAGTTTGTGGATTTTCTCCTAACATATTCACGTCATCCACATAGACAAGAAGCTGATGTAACCCGTTCAATTCTAAACCCTCTCCGTTATCCTGAATTTTCCTAATTGCATATTCTGGAGCGAAATCAAAAAGTAAAGATGATAGCGCATTCCTTGCTTTAGCCCGTAGTGAGTTGGAAAAGCTTCAGACAGAAGCTGGCCTATAAGGACTCTGCTGTTAATTTCACTGAAACACATTTAAATTAATCGAACGAGTTGACAGGACGAAAGTATGCAATAAGTAATAAAAAATATGTACCTTGAGGAATAATGCGAGTATATTAACAATATACCGCGTGTATATTTGTAAATTTGTTCAGTCTTTCACTTCTATTTGATCATGAAATAACGCAACGCAAATCAGTCATCAGTTCCGTACGTGATGTGGAAAGATATTAAAATTTCAATAAAGATCTATTACAGGCACTTTTAATATCCACTGGTGTATTTTGTAGTTTGGAGTTACAGTTTTCTTAGTATGACGTTTCATCTGTTTGAATTTAGTCAATTTAATAGCTTAGAATTTGATTTGTATTCAAATTATGTTAATAATACTGATTTAAGGGGAATTTTATTTCTAAAATAATAGTATTGTAGAAGAAGGGCCCAATTCTGTTGTTTTCAAATTATAACTAAATCCTTTTCAAACAGTCACAGGAAGGATACAATTGTATCATATCATCTTGGAAGTGCTTTAGGATGCTAAAGAATTAACTTCTATCGATATTTGATACTGGGTGTTCAGTTTTTTGTTCCTCCTGTAAAATTTTAAAATGGCGAGTGGGGCCCTTCTTTGAATAACCGCTACAAATATTAACAGGACCATGTAAAAAAGGATATGGTGACGATAATCATCTATCCATTCTTTACAAATCCATATTATCGACAACTTATAAACATATTGTTCATTGCTAGTTTTACGTATTACCAAAATTGACTTCTAGTAAATTCAGTACGACTGCCTGCCAACTGAATGTTCATATAAATCATAATAGGGCTAGGAATCCTTGCCTTATTACCTACACTAAGAGCTCAACTTCATGGCTGGCGATCTTATATGTCAAATTTCATGAGCAGAGTGGAGATACAAGTCTGTTATATAACGTAATTGTATAGATCCAGTTACAATGGAATTGTGAAATTACGCTTCAGTTAATACATAATGGTGAAAAAAAGATAAGTTGAAAAAGAAAGACAAATCTGCATATGAGTCATTCCACTTCAAATCGCACAAAATTATGCAAATTTTTACCTTCATATTTCTGATTGCGTTTATATTTTTTTACCAACTCTATGGGTCTAATAAACCAACAAGTGTGTTTTTATTTCCTCCTAAGTCCACATGTTTTTAAAATATTGCATGTTAAAATTCGTTAAAAATGTCGCACAATGCAACATTTAAAGCATCATATTTCTGAGGATATTGATGTTAATTTTTTTTTTTGAAAAATGCATTTAAAAGCTTAAAGTACTGTCTTTTATTAAATATTTACTAACTAATTTTAATATAATTATTACAAATATTTTTTTATAATTCAATTTTTAAAACATATATCAATGTGAAATGGCCCTATTAAAAATCTAAAAAAATGCCTACTAGGTGCACTGAAGTATTCTTAATAATTTCAGAAAAAATCACAATGGGATCTCCAATAGTTTAATGGAAATTTAATTACTTACGACACAATGTGTAGCGGTCGGTGCAGCAGCAGTGGACGGGAAGCGTTGAAGCGCGCTGGGAGGTTTATCGGCGCTGGATGATCGAGTGAACGTTGCAACATTACACCCAGTATGGATCAAGTCACTCGAGAAAACACTGCTAATTTACTTGTTATATCTTCAAATATTTGTACATTATGCTTTTAAACGTTTAAATTTTCATTCGCCTACTTTCTTTCTCGAAAGAAAATTGTTTTACTAAATCTTCAGTTTCTGACAACGGAGTGAAAGAATGTAATTTTAATGTACCAGTTATTGGTTTTAGACTGTGGTATCTGGCCTGCAAATTTTCAGTGTGGTTTTTGTGCTTATTCAATGGACAAAATATAAATGACATGTTAGAAATGTTTTTTGTTACCAATCAATCAGTTTTTTTTTTTTAGTGTTTTTATAGGATCTTGTATAGGCTGGCCCTCGTGGCAAATCTTTTAACAGTTCCTCCAATGCCATCACATGGACCTTTACCATGCGACGTTGCAAAGAAGTGTCATTCGGCGCTAATTCCGTAATCTTCTTCATGTAAAAAATTATTTTTTAAATTATTTTTGTTTTTGTATTGTCAACTTGATCCATCGGAAAAGTAGATGATTTTTTTCATATCGTTGAATTCTTAGTTTTTTTTTTATAAATTGATTGCTTCGGATTGAAAAAAGGGAAAGGAATCGGTGTTATGTTTCATGCTTTCTGAGATGACAACAATACTTTTGTGACAAATTTCTGTATCTTCTTTGAAATATACTACGAAAGGATGTATTGTGGCTTGGCATTTGTTCCAATGCACACCTTGTACTGAATCTTGTATTACCAACACATAAGACATCATCGTATTCATCATCATACACAATCTCGCTCTCTCGCTTGTGGAATACCCTACCTAGTGACATCAGAGACTGTCGGAATTTAGTAGCGTTCAAAAGCAAACTTATTAAGCATTTTCTTACTGCGTAGAGTAGCTTTAATTTTTACTTAGTTAATAAAAAATTTTTTTTTCTCTCTTCTTAATTTTTACAATGAACTGTCTAGCTTTTATTAGTCTGTTAGTCTTTTAGTACTCTGATTTTTATTTGTATTTGTAAATTCAATATTAACTGTAATTATAATTGTAATTGTATTCTTAATATTGTAGTTGTAATCCCCTGGTAGAGGGGAAGAGAAGGCCTGATGGCTTTATCTCTACCGAGTTAAAAATAAATGAATAATTTTCAGAAAAGTCTGCAATAACTATGTAATTTTCAGGTTGTATATTTTCTTTGCATTCCGTCAAAAATAAAATATGGCTGACTTTTGAAGGGATGACGATGCATCTTCTACATGAAAAACTTTACTTGCTAGGGAACCTTTTACTTTTTTAAACTTTCCACGGGGGTATCGTTTTCGTTGTAGTTTTCTTTTCTTGATAAGGGATTCTATTGACATCAAACTCTTGTTTAATTCCTCAATATTACTGATTTCTAGCGCTTTATCCATATAACTGCTAGAACAAGAACTGGCATAATCACTTTCTCTGTCCGCATTTTCATTTGATTCATGTTCCTTAATATCACAAGAACTACCGGCTTCACATATAATTTCACCTGACCTATCCGTAAGTTGATAGATTTTTTACGGAAAGAATCACATATTTGCACATTCAAAGACTCCTTTAAATTGAGCTTTATCAATAAATCGCGACTTACGAGTCTTAGTGTATTATTCATTTTAAAAGCGTGATTAGGAAGGTCAAATGGATTTAAACACTTCTTATTATATTACGCGATCTTTGCTGTCACTAATATTGTATAAAAGTCACACCACTCCATGAAATTCAAACCCTGACTGATTATTTTTCTCTTCTATATTTTGTATTCTGCCATCTGTTTACTGTCATAAAGTTTACTGTCTTACCCAGCCTTACTATCGTTAAACACTTGGCTATATTACAGTATAAGCATACAACATTGTGAAGGGCTCCCCCTCTCAGCTGAGCTGACAATAATTAATAAAATAACTTTAGATAAGATATTTACTGTTCCTTAAGGTATTAATCATTTGATGAATGAATGCATTTGTATTTTAGTGTGGCATATATGCAATGGGGGGATTTCGTGAAACTCTCCGTGGGCAGCCTTCTAGTCCACGGCCACAAGCAGTTCATTAGCTGGGGATCGCGAGCGCGTGCATGCCTCCGGAAAATAAATTGTTACAAATGTATATTTACAGATCCCATATTTATAAATGCAGTAGTTTACAGATAATACATCAGGGAACAAGTCTATATTTTTTCAGATTTTTAACTTGGCTATATAATATAGTAAATTTGCTTTGAAAAATAAATGATTAAAAAATTAGGCCAAATTTTAAATTTATTTGTGATAAGCCTAAAGTAATAAAAAGTGTTGTATTTAGTCTTTCAAATGCGCCAAACCGCAAATCTCAATTATATGTAAACACAGAGTTCCAAGTGAGTTTTTGTAACAGCGTGCGGATAATTTGCGCGATTTCAAATAGTCATAACTACACAAATAATTAATAATTGTGAAAATAAAACAATACGGGTCTCCTTGTTTGATGTTTGGAATTCATGAAAAAAAATTCGACCATTTACGAGAAGGTCGTGTTTTATTACTGTGCGATTTGACGTGGAATGACTCATATTCATCTATAGTTTTATGCCCAACGGCAGGTCTTTCACTGCAAAATCAGCATTCTCCAATCTTTTCTATTGTCTGCCTTCATCTTAGTCTCCGCATATGATTCATATAATGTACAAAATATGAACGTTAATTAATTTGTGGTCCTCTACACTATCAATATTTGACATCATTTTTCGTCTTTTAAAACCAGTCATTTCTTTCGGGCCATTGCCGCAATAGAGCGCTAAAAACATTGAGCAAAGACTATTTTTTCCTGCTTAACGGTGCTTCATCGAAGGAAAAGTGTAATAAAAGTTTTGTTACTTTTAACATGTAGAATCATCTCTTAAATTTTGGTGCAGATGTTACCATCTTCGCTGTTAATGAGAGAGCAGCTGACAGTTCACACAGTGTGTTGTATGCACACTCTCACGCGTCCTGATTACTCACTGGACAAACCAGTTATGAAACCAGGTGCGCAGCAGGCTTGTTTTGTGACCGACACTCTACAGATTCGACGGACGGACTATAGATGACTATTTTCTTGATCCTTAATTGCAATAATGTCATTATGTCCCTTTTAGCTGTTGGGGGTTCAACTCATTGAAGGTTAAGGAAAAAATAAAAAGAGAATGTCACAGAATATCATTATTAATAAAATCAAGTTTCAATACCTGTAACATTCCTGGTTTTTAACCAGTGCACCAGATGTTTAATTTTACCTTATACGGACATCTTCACTTTTAAACCCTTTGTGATTGGACAGTTCTGTAGTCCCAGTTGACACTACTAACTTGAGCTATAATTACAACACGATTCGTTAAAAATAAACATTCCTTGTTTTGTTCTCTTACCCTTCAAATTTTAGTTAACTATGGATAGCCCTATAGAGTTACGTTGCGTATAAAAACGTCTCCCACACTGGCCTATTATAGGTTCTGAGGTTCAAGGGCATATGTCGGGCGTTGCACGCATGCAGTTCTCGTCAGTCTGCTGCGAGCTATTCAAAGGTTTACTCATTCATGCGTAATGAAGTGAAAACTATTGTGGAAAGCCACCGGAGTAGCTCAGTCGGCTGAGGCGCTTGCCTACCGATCCAGAGTTGCGCTCGGGCGTGGATTCGATTCCAGCTTGAACTGATTACCTTGTTGGATTTTTCTGAGGTTTCTCTCAACCATAAGGCGAATGTCAGATAATCTATGAAGAACCCTCTGCCTCATCTCGCCAAATATTATCCCGACATCACCAATTCCAAAGACGCTACATAATCTAGTGGTTCGTACAGCGTCGTCAAATAACCAATTAAAAAACGATGTCTAATTGTACAGTTGTCTATGACACTTTCCAGCGTTTTCATTGTAGGGTCTTCTGAACATTTGTCGCAATACGAAGATCCGCACTATCATGAAATAAGATAATCTTTATCGTTCTCTCATAGTCTTCTGTTCTGAAATTCAAGATATTTAAATTTTTAGACTAAAATTTATCTGCGTAAATTGAAGCTTTACTTCTGGTCTATGTACTAATTACCAATCTTTTGTCAGTTTTGATCTTCACTGAACAATTAAATGACCGTTCAAATGGTCCTATTAGAAACTGATTTACAGCGCTTGGTTCATTTTGATGGGTAATGAAAAACTGAATTAGCGTTCGCTGCTCCATTTTTATCTAACTGTGCAGCTTACACACTACCTTCAAATGGGTTTTCTCAAGTGATCTTTCACACCACCTCGGGTTTTCTCATCAGGAGAGAGCGCTTACAGAATATTTCTAGAAGAACCTAATGCGCCTTTCTACTCAACGAATATAATGTGCATTTCCCACCCACTACTTTTAATTAACTGTTACAAAGTTATAATACGCCTTTTCATGTTTTTTTTTTTTTTTTTTTTTTTTTTTTTTTTTTTTTTTTTTTTCATAACTGGAGAATATCAACACACGATGTCCTGAAATTCGTATCTATCCTGTGGGCCAGGTGAATGTAACCACTTACAACATTCCCAAAGAATACAATTCGTTTTTCTTTTCTCTACCTTGTCTTTTATATCTGACATTCTGCACATCAAGTTTGCGAAATTTCACCTGTAATATTGGAAGTCATATTGAAACTTCTGACGAAAAGGAACCAGATTTCGATCTCGTGAAAATTTTCATGGACAAATTAAGAGTGAGAAAATTATCTCATAGTACATCAGCATCCTCTGCAGATCTCATAAGTTCACTTGAATAGAGAATTGAATAATTGTCATTATAATGTCTATAACAAGAAATTTCATTCTGTTTTTTTAGTAAGGAGGTGATTGAGTTATTCAGTGCAAATTTTATTTAACATGGTTTTTATGTGTGAAATGCCAGACATAACAAGTCCAAAAGAGTAAGTGATCCGTGTGATCATACCTATTTGTCCTGATGATGGAACCTATAGTATGTAGTTCCGAAACGCTGAAAATGTTTAGTTTCTGGACACGGTAGAATACTCAAAAGTATTTTTCTAATACCTAATAAATTTCCCTTCATACGATCAACGACAGTTCATTTATCAGCTTATTCTACGTAGTAAAACAATACGAAGAAGGTTGTCGGATTGCATTTGAATTGAATCACTATTTGTACTGTTGATTTCAAAAGAAGTTCGTATAGTGGGAAAGTGAAGAAGTGACAAGTGAGTTAAGTGATTTGGTAATGAACTGACACCGCATTACGGCACTGGGTGAGTGGAACACGGCATGGAGATCGCACTGTTACGGTGTGAAGGTCCTCGCTCTGTGACCCACATAACCTCCTGCCTGCAGGGCTACAATCCACTCTCTACTAGCCATGCATATTGTAGGATTTACTTGCTGCATTTTGGATACCTCTTTACGATTGTAAGAGCGTGTTCCTCTTATCCTTCATTATGATTAAGATTACTACTACTACTACTACTACTACTACTACTACTACTACCACTACTACCACCACTACCTTTTCCTTCCTACTACTATCTACCTACTACTTACTTTCTACCTACCCACCCACCCCACCCCACCACCACCACCACCATACTGCTCCGTCGATATAGGTAAAGCCAATGTTTACCTTAGATATAACTCGCGGAGCAAGTGCCTGCAATCGGCAAGCATCATGTTTAGGTAGAGCATGAAAGTCAAGGAATATTACAGACATTAAAAAATCGATCATACGGAAATGAGTATTTAAGAGTTGTTAATTAATTATAAAAAGTGAATCTGATACAACGTTAATAGAAATTAATTTTATTTCCTAGAATATTTCTACATATAAAATAAATAAATAAATAAATAAATGCTACCTTAAACTCTTCAGCAATATCCTTAATATTTGCACCGTTTTCAAGACGTTCAATAATATTTACTTTGTGAGGAATACTCAGTCATGAACGTGTTTGTGACATGATACCTTACCGGTACGCAGGGGCTTGGATTCTCGTCACAACAGACCAAGTTGTACTGTTTGTTGCTTTCTTTAGACTCAAACGCATTCTACTAAATGGGCGGAGCAGTGTACTACTACTACTACTACTACTACTACTACTACTACTACTACTACTACTACCACCACCACCACCACCACCACCACCACCACTACCACTACTTAAACGAATCATTTACGTTACATAAACGGACAAATGGTACAAATTAATAAAAGATTTAACACTCAAATAGAAATGGTAAGGTTCATAAATATCTTTCTTTTCACAGTTAACTTGTACGGTCTGTTGATTATCTCAATGAATGAATGAATATATATACATCAGTAAATAAATATACATATGTTTGTAATAACCTATATATGCCTAGGCCTATATTTATTCTTGATGAAAATTTTATGTTGAAGAAAATGTGGAATAGTTAAAGGATTGACGAAAATGAAGATAAAGGAAGGGAACAGAAATGAATTGATTATTAATATTAATACTGAACAAGAAACCTCTGAGGTTTTTACTGATACGTACATCTATTATCAGGCAGTACATATCTCTTGATTATATTGTGTAAGATGGATATTTACAATAAATTGTTGCATACATCTTAAGTCTTATTAATGAAATATGTTCCAGTCAGCGACGTATGCAATGGAGGGGGAAAGGAACTGGTCACATTACTCCATTATCTCCGGGCTTAGTTGCCTCATTGGTGTCACTTATGAAGTTCAAACCTGTCTTCGGATAGTAAACCAAACAACTAACCAAGATATATAAAAAATGAGAATGAGCGCGAGAAGAAACGTAGCCTTGTAGGAAATTAATTAAGAGGTGCAAAAAGACTGAAAGTGGGTGTTAGGAAGAGGCAATTGTGCGATTTTTTTAAATAAATTTTTAAAAATCATTATGAGATACCCCTGACCGTGCATGAGAGACTTCTTACCTTGTGTACAGGTAGAATCGCGTGCCGATCTCCCGGGGTTCTGAAGGAAGAGGAACTGGACGCAGTGGACTGCTCCAAGGCTCCTCCACAGAGAAACAGCCCAGCTCTTCGTAACAAACGGAGTCTTCCTCTAAAAGAAATTAAACGTTTATATAAGAAACAAGTAGTTACGTTCAACTGTGTCCGTTCCTTCGGGTGCTATTGTAAAAACTTGAGTGCTTGTCTTAAATGGCTCATTAATTGGATATTATACATTCCGACTGCGTTGCGATGCCAAAATATTGTCGCTGTAGATATATTAATAGTTGTGAAAGTACAGAACACTATTTTTTGCTTTAAATGTTAACGTAAGAAGTATTAATTTATTTCAAAACTGTATTTCCATATCTTTATGTAACTGTAGTAACTGTCTGCTTTCGGCAGATAGGTTATAGCCTATACGAGGGTACCATTTACATAACAAATTCCCAACACAGTCTTATAAGTAAAAAAGAAATTGTATGGCTTGAAATAGGCAATGTACACAACATTATAAATTCATGACACAAATGTAGTTATTGAAATCGAGTAAGGAATACCTTATCTTCATCTGACGCGTTTTATAGCAGAGGATCTGATTGTCTGATTAAGATCTGTAACATTTGAGTCGAGAAAATCAGATACACCTCATGCATAATAAACAAAATTTCTCAGGAGAGACACAAAAAATATACTCCTAGTTATTACTCGACCGAGGCGAGTGGAGCCGCGGGCATAATGTGAACTATCGCGATGACGTTATATCAACGCAGGAGCACTATAAGTGGCGCTGCGGGCTGCAGGACTCCACTAGTCTCGGTCGAGTAATAATTACTGACAAAAAAAATTAACATAAGCCTTCTGGACTTCAATTCTCAGACCTCCCTAGAAGCTGATCAGCAAGAAACTAGCTATTAAAATTATTGTTGTTAATAGTTGAGATGTCCTTTAGTGGTCGTGCCAGAGAATCAATCCTATTCCGAGGCTTATTTCGAAGTTTCGTATCAAGCTGTTTTTTACGGTGATGGCTGTCAGCCATATGGGAAATGCGCGTTATTATTCGGTTGAGGAGTTATCATCCAGTCTGCTCTCAAAAAACATGAAAGTTAGAATTTATAAAACAATTATATTCGTATTACCGGTTCTTTTGTATGGTTGGACTCTCACTTTGAGAGAGGAACAGAGATTAAGAGTGTTTGAGAATAAGATGCTTAGGAAAATAGGTATAAAGAAGTTACAGGAGAATAGAGAAATTTACATAACGCAGAACTGCATGATTTTTATTCTTCACCTGACATAATTAGGAACATTAAATCCAGACGTTTGAGATGGGCAGGGCATGTAGCACGTATGGGAGAATCCAAAAATGCATATAGTATGTTAGTTGGGAGGTCGGAGAGAATAAGGCCTTTGAGGAGGCCTAGACGTAGATGGGAGGATAATATTAAAATGGATTTCAGGGAGGTGAGATATGATGGCAGATACTGGATTAATCTTGCTCAGGATAGGGACCGATGGCGGGCTTATGTGAGGGCGGCAATGAATCTCCGGTTTCCTTAAAAGCCATTTGTAAGTAAGTCCTTTAGTACCATCAGTCAATGTTTAATGACCTCGTCTAGTTTAAGCATTAAAAAGTGTGGGCGGGAAGTGAATACCTTTTTCCAACTCCTTTTTAATTTTCAGCTCCAGCTGTACCAGTTTTCAATGTATAAATAAATGTCTATTTTATTATTTATTTTATAATACAATATTAACTAAATAATTTTTGTTTATCTGTTAAACACATAATATGTCTGTTATAATTAGAGGAGGCAAAACTTTCTGTGGAATACATTTTCTTTTTCATTATCACAATACACAATACTTCCTTCATACGTTGTATAGGGAAAATAAGGAAAAAATCTTTAAGTCGCTGTTTATCTACTTGCGAACTTCACAGGAATGCTGTTAGCTATTTTAGTTATGGTTACTACATTTTTAACCGAGGTTGGTGCACATCACCGTAAGTTACTAATGGTAACTTGAAGGATTGGTGGACTATCCCAGAAAAGGGTAGATTATCACAAGGAATCTGCTCCCAATTTCTCTGCGTTCTGCACCACAAATTCCACTTGACATCGCCAGGATCTGGACACGGAATTTTCCAATGCATTCGTATTATCATTTGAGTTGTTGTTTACATTTATTAACTGTGCGTTCGAAGATGAAGGTTATTGTACTCATAAAACATAACAATGGAATTCCAGCTACCGATAACGGAAAATTTTTATCCTTCAGTGAATGGTCGTCATTGAAGTACTTGGCTTTCACTGTCTCTGCGACGGCCACCGAGTGACCATGCGGAGCAAGGACAGTAACGGCGAGCAAGGACATTAACGGCGAGCGGGTCGTTGTCTGACTTCTTATTGGGTTACAGACCTTCAAATCTCCTATCAAATATTTCTTGTTCTCTGTTGTCGCTGAAGTGGTAGTGATTCTATCAAAAAAGCGGATCTGTTATTGATTCTAGGTAGGGATTGATTGCTAGATTGATTTATATGAAGTGTTATAACAACTCAGCATTTGAAGGGCTCCCTGCAGAAACAAGATAGTTCCACGTTTACAAAGTTGTGGAAAACAACAAAAAAACATTCTAAAAAAATTCCAATTTTAATTGAGCTTCTTTTCTCTTTCAGAGTATGTTCTAGGTACCTAGGAGTTTCATTTTACAACTCATACATTTATTACAATCTGTAATTTAAGGAGATAAAATATAAACAAATAATGGAACCACTTCCCTATTGCAATAAAATTGGATATAATTATTAGATAGACATTTTGCACTGAACACTGTGCGAATATCATAAATTATATCACAAGACATAGATATATATTTTTATGCTCGACCATGCCGAAATGTAGTAATTATAAACCTGGTAGCAGTCCTTTAATGCATGTCACTAAAGTACACCAATTCATTAAAGTTCAGGTTTTCGATTATTCTCGGATATGCAATCGAAAGACAACGAGGGAAATGTAACGGAGGCTGGAAATCCAATACTGTCGCAGGTTATGTTCTGTTACTATAATAATTAGCGTTAATTGTAAATAATATTCAAATAAATTCAATGTGTTATTTCGTTTTTCAATTCTAAATCAATTTCCAGGTTATATCAAAATTAGTTCATGTTATTCTCTACATTACATCAAGGTCAACGACATTATTGTTCCTCGGAAAAAATCAATACTTTCGCGTCTGCGCACATCTCACAATTTATGAGCTATGCACAAGGTCACTTCCGATCTTCAGTCAGATACAAATAAAATAAATACTTCTGAATAATTTCAAGTTAGAAATATGGTCGAGCATAAAAAATCGTATAAAACTTGCCTATAATGGTAATTAAGACGCTCGTATGAAAATTATGAAACTCGCTTGCGCTCGTTTCATAAACAAACATACTCGCATCATAATTACTACCATTATAGGCTCGTTGCATAATGTACTAATATAAGGGTGGACCGAAAGAAATGTCATTAATTTCAAGGGGTTATTCTTTGAGATAATTCAAACAAACAAGTTTAATACAATTTTACTTGTTTTTGCTTCTTTTTCGAGAAAAAAACTGTTTTATGTGAAACATTTCATAGCGTGTTTTGAGTAAGTCATTGACTTAATTCCAAATATGATCAGTCAATTAAACAGAGCACTGTATTATAATAATAAATGATGTAACATTTTAAAATTCCTTTGCAGAACAAAAAGTTACATTTGTTAGGATTAAATTTCTGCACATTTAAAGGAGAAAACTGAAATTCTTCCTGTCATTTATTATAATATTCTGCTCTCTTAAATTGACTGAGCATATTGAGAATTAAATCAATGACTTTCCCAAAACACGCCATGAAATGTTTCATATATAACAATTTGATATCGAAAAGAAAGCAAAAACGAAAGAAACTGTATTTAACTTTTTTATTTGAATTATCTCAAATAATAATACCCTGAAATTAATGACGCTTCTTACGGTTCACTCTGTATAGCTCCAGGAGCTACCCCCTTTTTGCAACGAAATGTTTGGGATGTTTTCGCGGGCTTTAAAGTTGCACTTGGAAAGATGTACCGTAACTAATGGACATTTCTTTGGGCCTCGTTGCCTGGTCAGCTTTCACTTTTTCCATTCAAGGACCCGTTGACTAGTCTCAAGGGTGGGATGGGGTGAGGATAGCAGTAGTGACTCGTCTTTCTAAATAAGCCATAAATAACATAAAAATTCCCGCTGTCTAGCAGGCACGAGTCCGCACTGTTCTCTCCCATTATGTCTCAGTTTAAAACTTATGCGAGGGTGTTGTACTATTGTACTTCGTAGTAGTGAGTGTGGTTGTTATGTTTCGGGAAAATATGCGTAGAAACCGAAAGAGATGCAAGCAAAAATGACGATGTACCGTAATTAATTCATTGTTAAAGTAGGCCTATATTTTTTTCGGGAAGAAATAATACCGAAAAGAAGTAGGCCTATTATTTTTTTTATTAGAAACTTTCCTCATTACAGGATTACCACAAGGACAAAGCATAGTTTAACAGTTTGTGTAACTGTATAAAAGAACCGATGTTACCCTGTCTAAAGGGCGTGGTCTGTTGGCGCTGGTGCTGTTGGTAGCAAATAATATCGAAATGAAGGAAGTATTAATTCTTTTATTGGAGGATTGCCACAAGGACAAAGTATAGTTTAACAGTTTGTGTGATTGTATAAAAGAACCGATGTTATCCGGGCTAAAGGGCAGTGATATCAACAGCAACAGCGCCAACAGACTACGGCCCTTTAGCCCGGATAACATCGATCCATATGACGCCGGTCATGAAAGCCTACATTCCAAGATTTCTTCTTCTTCCTATCAAGGATGGGTAAATCCCGTTCCGAGACTAATGGAATTGCGAACTCCATCTTGTTTGTGGCCGACCAATATCTCGTCTGCCTTGGGGTTGATAAAAACATGCTTGCAGTGGGAAACGATCAGGGGGCATCCGTTGTACATGCATATACCATTGTTGTTGATAGGTATGATGTATAAAAGAAAATTTACATTACACATATAAGCCGTTTCGAAAATTAATACGACCCCGAGTGTTGCAAAGGTAGATCTACGCCATTACTGACTACCTATTTTTCAGAAAGATAATCCTGAAACGCGAGCTTTCAATGCATCCTGGTATGGGCAACATAAATGATTATGTGGTAATATGGTGCAAATTAAACTTTTCTGTTGGCCATGCTTGTTGCTGTCGAAAAAAAAAAGAACAGTGTGATCTACTGATGGCTTCAGTGACCTGAAAAATATTTCCAGGGAAACTTGAACATATGCTTCTTCAGCTGAGCATAATCACATTGAAACAGACGGAAACAAACTCGCAGGATAGCAACTTATTTTGTTAATGAAATTTTGTTTTTCGCATTTTCACTCGTTGTCAATCGTTTTCAATCCTCAACATAAGAGAAAAGGAAATTTTGGCAAGAAACCAAGCAATCTGCGGCATTCAGATCAATAATTATTGCAATAATTATAAAAAAAAAATACTTTAGAAGTGTAACTTAAATGTAACGGCAAAGATCGCGTGACTTGTCTCAAGACACCGCACACACTCACGTGGCATTACTTAACATCACCAGAGTTTGACTAAAACTTGCACGCTATCGTTTTGATAATTTAATTGAGGTGCTGGGTGCAATAGCAGCTTAACTCTACTTATATCATTATTCCGGCGATGGCATTTTCATAATATTTCATGTCTTCTCTATCGACTGTAAGAGTTGTATTTTATTTCATTGACCCTAAATGACAGGAGAATTCATTATGTGAAGTGCTGTGCTAAATCAAAAGGTTCAAAATTGGCAATACAAAAATATGTTATATTCATGTTTTATACATCAGGGTCTTTGACAGTCAGTGGCGTATACTGGTTAAAGGGTTTGGGCTACCACTGACCCTATTATTACACAAAATATATTTAAAAATCCCTATAATAAAATTCCTTACATATTTATGTGAATTCCAGACGTCTTGATTGGGACGAAAATACGTTGATGACTTCGTCCTTGAAATTACAGTTGGGCCACTTGCGAAGTTTCTGTAGAAATGACTTTTCAATGGATATTAGTGCCAAGCCGGATAAACGTTCTTGTGTACGAGTTGATCTACAGTAGGATTTTATTCTCTTCAACGCAGAAAATGTTCTTTCTACCGATGCCGACGTAGCTGGTATTGTCACAATTAATGTTGCCAATTTAAGGACTTCAGGAATAACTTGGTTCAGCTGGTTTTCATATATGGCAGATAATATTTCATGGATAGGTTTGTTCGAAAAATCAAAGACTTCTGTTGAATATATTACACTTAATTCATTTTTCAAACGTACTTGATCAAAGTGACTGTTATAGGACTGAAATAATTTGTTTAGTGCCTCATTCGGGAAGTTTTCTCTAAGCAGAAAATTTTTGAGAATCTAGAAGATGTGTGAACTGAAGCTTTCCATAATCAGAAAATCTGTCAGTAATTTCCATGTGCATACGATCTAGTATGCTGTAGTACAGCTGCCTGTATTTCAATTCATCATCTCCTTTTCTTCGCTTTAATGGTTGTTCCATTGTATTGGCTGAAGAATTTTCATTTTCCATATTACTCCATATGGACGGAAACCCACTACGTCTGAACTCGGATATAGTATTTTTTTTTTAACTTTGATACCTCTTGCAAGTAGTATGCTATGTCTAGACTTTTTGTCTGAAGAATATTGTAGAGCACATCTGCATGTGCGAACACTCTAGCATAGACTTCAAGAAGAAATATATTCTGAAACTGTGTGAAAAAATTCAAATATCCTTGAGCCTGCACATTTACAGCATCATCCCAGTTTTCTTCAGAGTCATTACAAATGATATTTTTAAAGAAAGCAGTCCATTTTTCTCTGTATTCCTTTACTGTATTTACAAGCCGAGATGTAAAATTCAATCTCGTTGGTGCTACTTTTGGGAGTTTCTTGTTCATAAATTCCTTGAGTTTTCTGATCTTTTAGGAGATGATGAGAAAAATGCAGCTAAACCCGATAGTGTTTTGAAAAAATGCGGCATTCTGGAATGGATGAAGTAGTTTGTTGCAAAACTAAATTGAGAACATGGCTGTAACAATGGACAAATAGTGCTTGAGGATACTTTTCTTGAACTTCTGTTTTTAAGCCATTAATATTTCCCGCCATAACTGAAGCACCATTGTATGTCTGTGCAATTAACTTATTGCCGACATTGTATTCTGCTATAACACCTTCCACATGCTGAAACAAAGCAGCAGCAGTTTTGTCCGAACTGACATTTGTGAATCCTATGAACCGTTCTTGAACATTGGCAGTACTGTCGACGTATCTTAAAACAGCGGACAATTGACTCTGATTAGAGCAGTAACTTGTTTGATCAACAACAATGGCCACAAAAGGTTTTATGTTCTTTATCATAACCCCACTTATAGCAAATATTAAGTCATTCTGAATTGCGAGAGAAGTACCTCGAAATACTGTTGAACTCTCAAGATGATTGGCCAGTAAAGGGTCAAATTCACTTAAGGAACTTAAATATTCAATATAATTTCCTCTATTGTCTGATTCCACACTCTCGTTATGACCCCGAAAAGCCAATTCTTGTTTTCCTAGAAAGCAGACTGTGTTAATAAGATGCAGTAAAATCTACCGATTTTTTTTTTTTTTTCACAGGAGCATTGTGTTGGTTGATGTGTAGAGCTTTTTGCTTATGCTTGCTTTTGCTTTTGAGGGTTTCTCCACTATTTAGCGGTTACCCTGTATTCCCATTCGCCAATCTTCCCGGTCAAGCCATTCATCTCCTTCCAGAGACCTGTCACTCATCAATCTATGGATCTGTCCTCTCCAGGTTGTTCTTGGCCTACCCCGCTTCCTTCTACCATGAGGTGACCATTCAAAAAGAGTTTTAGGCCACCTACTTTCCTCCATTCTTCTGACATGTCCATGCCATTGAAGAGTTCGTCTCTCAATTCTGTCCATCACTGTCTCCTCCATATCCATCATCCGTCTCACTTCTTCATTTCTCCTTCTTTCTAATCTGGAAACTCTGGCACTACGTCGTATTCCGTCCATTTCCACTGCCAAAATCTTAGATTTTTTACTTTCTACCAACGTCCACCCCTCTGCGCCATATGTCATTATACTTTCCACAACCGCCGTCAAAATCCTCTTCTTGGTGTCATTCAATATCGTCCTGCTCCACAGTACTCCATTCAGCATCCTTATGGCTTTTCTTGCTTGCACCAATCTACTATCTATTTCGGAGTTACAACTCCCTAAATCATCAATATATGACCCCAAATATTTAAATTTTTGAACAGCTCTAATAGTTCCTTGGTGTAAGGAGATGTCTCTTCCGTTTCCACCTACTACAAGATATTCAGTTTTTTCATATTTACTTGCAATCCACCTGCTTCAAATGAATCCAGGAGTTTTCTCATCATATATTTCACATCCTCACGAGATTGAGCCATTATCACTTGATCATCTGCAAATATTAATGAATGTATTGTGCCACCTTGAACTGGTATTCCCATTCCTCCACAAGACTGATTCCATTGTTCTAATATTTGTTGTATATATATTTTAAAAAGAGTAGGAGACATGCTACAACCTTGCCTCAGTCCTTTATTCGTTCTGAATGGTGTAGACAATCTCTTCCCCACTTTAATAGATGCCTGACACTGCTGGTACATCCGTCGGATGAGAGAAATAATTGGTAAATCAATACCAATACCCTCCATTGCATCCCAAAGTTTGATAATAGGCACTGAGTCATAGGCCTTTTCTAAATCAACAAATATTAAATGAATTTCTTGGCCCTTTGCATATGATTTTTCAGTTATCTGTCTCAGACTAAAAATGTGATCCATACATGATTTTCCTTTAGTGAAGCCTGCTTGATCCTCCGACATTTTCCCTTCTATAATGTGTTCAAGCCTGTTTGTAATAATACTACTAAAAACTCTACTAATAGACGACATGACACTAATTCCTCTGTAATTTCCAGGATCTTTACGGTTTCCTTTCTTATATATAGGTGTTATATATGACATACACCAATCCTTTGGTATCTCATCACCTTCCAAAATCTGATTAAACAATTTACAAATGAGTCTTTTCAGTAACGGGGGTCCATATTTCCACAATTCTGTCATTACTTCACAGGGACCACTGGCTTTACCATTCTTTGCTTTTTTTAATGCTTGATTCACTTCTTCCTGTAAAATAGGTTCCATATATGACGATGTATTATTAGTAAACCTAGAGACTTGCTGTTCCATTCTTCTCTCAACTAATAGATTTTCAAAATGTTTCTCCCATTGCTCCATACTGACAAGATTTAGGGCTGGTGATGGATTATTAGTTGTCCTCATCCTCCTTATAGCTCTCCATGCCTCTGCAGATCTTCTGTATCCTAATGAATGATCAATTTCAGCAAACACCTTTTCCCATGATTCTTCTTTACACTTTATTATAACCTTCTTTACTTGTTTCTTACACTCTCTATAGTTTTTTAAATCTTCTTCTCTCTTCGAGTTTAACCACTGATGATACAGTCTCTTTTTTTCCTTAATAATTTCCAGTGCTTCTATAGTCATCCATTCTGTCCTTCGTCCACTCTTTTCCTCCCTTCCCAAAACTTCCCCAGCTACTCCTTTAACACATTGTTTTAAAAAAGAATATAGATTTTCAGCATTTCAGTCCTCTTCTACTGCTTTTAGCCTATCGTTTATCCTTTCATGATATAAATATCTTACACTGCCCTCCTGTAATAAATGTACCATATATCTGGTATCATTTACGGAATTCATTTCTTTATTTGTCTGAATTTCATTTGTAGTTTTAGCTTTTCTTGGAAACGCAATTTTAGAGACAACAATATGATGATCCGACCCACATTCTAACTTCCTTCGTACTCTAACATCTTGTACTTTAATTAACCGTTGCTGTCTAACTATAACATAGTCTATAATAGACTTCAAATTCCGGGAAGGGTTTATCCAGGTATATTTATGAATATCTTTATGCTTAAATTTTGTATTCATAATAACACATTCTTGTTCCTTACAGAATTCAATCAACCTTTTACCATTATCATTTTCTGTGTCCTCTCCCCAGTTTCCAACAACGTCATCATTAATTTTCCTGCCGACACGTCCATTAAAGTCTCCCATTAACAAGAGCTCATGTCCATCCAGGCATTCATCAACTACCTCCCTCAAATCATCATAAAAAGCTCTTTTCTCATCACCTGAAGCATCATTGTTAGGAGCATATACACCTATTACATCCACCATAGATTCATAAATGCGTATAGTTATGTGAATTATCCTGTCACTTATCTCTTTCCAATCAATTATTCCTGATTTCCATTTTTTCTTTATGAGGACAGCCACCCCAGATTTAGCCCTCTCCGATTTTGGTACACCACTCCAAAAATGGATGTAGTTCCCAATCAATTCTTGCCCTTTTCCTTTTTTTCTTTGTCTCATTTAGGATTACAATATCCATTTCTAAAGAGTCTATCTCTTTAACTACTTCTACTAATTTTCCACTTATCTAGCTGTAAATCAATTCTTGTCTTCCCAAAGTTTGCAAAGTTCATGCTACTACAAATATGAGCTTTTGATTTGTCGTATTCTAGGACTGCCATTCGAAGGGAGTTCATATTAGAAAACCCCTCTTTTGACCACACATTAGTTTCGCGGCTAAATAACAAACATGGCCAGCAAAATAGTTTAGACAGTTTAGAAGTACCACACAACCAATTCCACTTACCATATGATGTTGAAGTGAAATAGCGTGTGTACTCTCGCTGTTTTTCTTTTACGTCCATGGACAAATTTAACTCAGGAGTTGGTAGTTCCATTTTCACAATTACAACTTTCTCGCTGTTATGTACGACGGTTAAAAGGCACTTTTAATAAACCTTTTATTACACAGTCATTTTCAACACAAACCTCTCCAGAAACTTGTTCTGCCATATTTTTCACAATATCACTTAATTGGGAAATTAAAAACTTAATAATTCACAATTAATATAACTCTTAGACACTCGAACAAATCACAGATTTAAAATAATGCACTGCAAGAACACAATCACATTCATGAGCTAGCGTACTAAGTGTATTGCTGCTTCACGCCTGCGAAGAAACCGATCACGAGAGCGGCAACTCGCCCGGCCTACATTGCACGATGGAAACAGAAGGGAGAGGGGGGGACGGGCAGTTGTGCGACAGGACAGCGTGCGCGGTACGGTCACAGGCTATCTCACGTAGCACGCGGTTTCTCCAGCGATGCCGCCTTGACAACTTGTTTCTTTTCGAGAGCAGAGAGCGCATATAAATCTAACAATTACTTTAATTTTAATTACTATGGTAAAACTAATAATACAAAATTATTACATTATGTTATATTATAAACTTTTTCTTTTGTAATTTCCTTGGGCTACCGCCGGTAGCCCCGGTAGTCCGCAAAATACGCCCCTGTTGACAGTATCATGTATGTTACAATATCGTTTTCCAGCCATTCAATATTTCAGGAGAAAATATGCCACCAAAGGAAGAGCTTAACCTAAAAATTTCCCTCGTCCTGGACTAAAATTATCAAAGGAAAACGAAAAGGTTCCATTATTGAAAGTTTTGAAACCAGAAAATGCTTGTTCTCTTCAAAAATATTTTGGATTCTGAACCAGTGCTGGATGAAAATCATTCTGAAAGTGAAATCAGTTAACATGAATAATAATATTTCACACTATAGTAGAGGAGTTTTCATCTGTAGCATAGTTTCAGAACTGACTTTCTTAATACATATTTTTTTTACGGCACTAGAAATTTAAAACAAATATTTTGTTTCTACAGTATATTTCCATAAAAATGTAATGGCTTATCGGCTAAAATTCTCATTGTGTATTATTTTGATAAGCTGAAGACTTAATATACTATTATTTCTTATTATTCATTCAATAACGTTAGTGTATGATGGTGAAATAACACTTTTCTATTGGTTTTAATGCCTAGGTACTCTAATTTTAGAAGTCCATACTTAATTTTTCCATACTTCCTTTGAATGAATGAGTGCTAGCCATGATGTTCCATGTTGGGCACAGGCCTCCTGTGATGGGGTTAGAACCCCCTCGACAGAAATGGCTCAAGTGTACTCGCTTGGTGAGCCAATCCAGGCGAGCTTGTCGTATATAGCCTACTGTCGTGACATAGTCACTAACCCTGTTAAACTTCACTTAGTCTTAGCACTTTGTTCTAAAACCGGCACTTTACAAACACTGATTGCTGTTTACACTATTTAACTAACACTTTCTCAACACTGACTTTACTATTTACAAAATTTATCTCACACGTTCGCAAATACTGACTTTACTATTTACACTATCTTAACACTGATTTGTTATCTATTTACCGTGACCTTTCCTAGTTCTTTTCACAAAACTCTGTTCTTTGCTGTCCTCGACCATTGTTTCCCCGCCTCTTTGGCAAACATGTCAGACCATCTGAGCCGTGGTTTTCCCTGTCTTCTCTTTCCGACGTAGGGGTCCCACATTGTGGCTACATGGGTCCATCTTGTCTGGTGTAGTATCCCTACATGTTTCCCCCAGGTCCACTTCGTTGCCGTGACTCGCTCTGGTGCGTCAGTAGTGTTCGTCAGTCTTTGTAATGTTTCTTCTTTACAAATATTTAAAAATGGGTTATGTTTAAATCATAACTGATATTAGACTTGAATAATTTATACAGTCTAAATATTATACAAAACAAATTATACGAGTATATGTACTAATAAAATATCTACATTGTTCTAAAACTTTGACATTGTTTTTCTCAAAACATGGGTTTTCAACTTAAGCTGTTATTGCACCCAGTGCCTCAATTATGAATAGCTGATTGAAAGGCAGATGGCAGTCCATCTCAATGGACTTACAGGTTTACAAGCAATGACAAAAATAAACCAGTGAGACGTCTCCACGACTCTGCAGAGTTAAATAATCACGCAGACAGTCCTTTTACGGCACCTTGTTGCTCTACATTATGACAGCCCATTCTCTAAAGTAGTATCACCAGTGCGTGAAGGTACCGAACAAACAGCGTAACAAATACGGGATTAGGTATTTACTCATATACGACAAAATATCTATACTAAGTAACATAATTCCCGTAATCTGAAGTCAACGACTTGGCTCTAACGGTAATTTTCCTAACTACAAACCCAATGACTCTACTGTATGATTATTCTCGGCAGAGGAATAAGAATTCGTCTTTCTTCCACTAGAACTGAGTGTGTATCCCTGTTTATGGGTGTTTTCGTGTGTATACAGTAGTGTCGTGCATTTCATGCCCTGTCCTCCACTCCCCTTCATGTTTTCCGATTAGTTTTTCATATAAAATAAGACGAAGTTTGTAATGTCTTGGTTGCCTCTCTCATGTACGAACATTGCAGGACACTATTTTAAACCGCTTAAGGATTTGAGCACATGTCTTGCGATTAGTTTATTCATATGGAATAAGACGGAGTTTGCAATGTTTTGGTTTCCTCTCTCACATTTGAACTTAGCACATACTAGTCGGTACTTCGAACATATGCATTTTCTAAATATATTTTGTTTGATTTATTTATACGCATATTTATGTGAATGTTTAGTCATATTAATAACAAGGAAAATTACATATACTCATTACTATGCGTAACTTCGCAAATATGTGCTTGATATCCTTATGCAGTTAAAGTGTAAAGGCGCAGGGAGAGGAGGAACTAAGAAGAAAGGCATCGAACATAATATGTAAGGAAGAGAAAAGATTGAACAAACGCAAAGATAGCTTCAGTACTATAAAGACTAGGCAAATATGAACCGAACATAAGGCCTCTTAGCGGTTTTCAATGGACTCTATTATTTTAGTTTACATGCCTCCCTTCCACGTCCTGTTGGGACGCCTATGGAGTAGGGTGAAGTTCGTAGTACTGTATCTTGATATCCCCTCTCATGTTTGAACATTGCACGACACTAGTACACAGCATGAAGGAGTCTGTATTCAGACTACAATTGATTTAGGGTCACGTAGGGCTAGTATGATAAAAAAAATCAATATTTTACTGTAATTTTCCCATCAAAAGATACAGAAATTTAAAAAAATAAATAAAATAAGCCGTGTGTTACTTCAAATTAGGTTATATGAAGGATTTGGAGTTATTTATTTTGAGTTTGTAATAATGGACTACATTAAAACAAAACCATCATAATATCCTTCTGTGTGAGCAATTGTGATACAAGTGTAGGGCTATTCTGATATAGTGCTATAACTCTGGCCATATTGCATAGAGAAATAAAGTAAGATTATTGTGATACACACATATGTTTAATATATCGCCTGTAAAAATTTGGTTGAAAACACATTAAAATTGACTAAGATTTAGCAAGTTTTGAAATGACCTTTCTTTCCCATAAAATTTACACAATTTAATGAAGCTTTAACACGTTACTGCCAATGCTAGAAAATTTCTGTTGGTTCCAATATTGTTTTTGTCTGTAAGGAAATAAATTGAGAACATTATTACACAATTTTTATTGCTAAAATGCTCTTAAAATATATTTCTAAATAATGATGAATATATTTTCGAACGTCGTGTTAAATTTTAGCTGTAAGCAGAATGACTGTTGAGCTGAAATATTAGCTAAATATGTAAAAATAAATTTAAATGTGTGTCATTTTTAACTTATACAGCCTTGTATACGTCAATTCCAACATCCTACAAGAGCTGAAATTTTATTAAATATCCCTCAAGAGATAATACATTAATATTTTTAATTAAAAAAACTGATCAACTTGGTTAATTTTGTTCATAGTAAACATAATAAACCTTCTAGCATATTAAAACAGCCCTAAAAAGTGCATCATAATAGTCCTTCTAGCGTATCATAATAGCCCTTCTCATTCACACACTAGTAACTGTTAGACTGATAAACATTCAGAGCTTTTCTTTCACTATTCTGAGTAAAGGGAAAAAAATGCTGTATTTATTCATTCAAAAGTAATAGCAAAAGTAGCCGAGCATCACGTCAAAGTTTTCAACATAGAAAACTACCTTTTTAAAGGCATTTATGAGGCTAGTAATGATTTTATCAAACTTTGTTCAATTTTGCTCCTTAAGGAGCATAAAATGTACTTCCATAATCACAGTTTTAAAAATTTTTAAACTTAGATTTTGGTACATTTTCAAGTCTGTATCTGATTAGCCCAACTTTTTTTACTGTATCATATTAGTCCTACTTGACCCTATTACCCGTACAACCACCAACAAGGATGTGCCAGATGCGTGGAATCCCTATGCATGAATTTCTCAGCCTCGAAAATACCACAGAGATAGCTCGAATATTTCTGTAAAGGCCTCGACATATTACAGGTAGTTGTCTTATGTCAGTTGGCTTCCCGAATTAAGAATCCTCCGATTGGTACCGTCACCAATCCTTACAGTCTAGCTTATCTCGACAACAAGGCATCCACAGACAGAAGCAACCATCTCTATGTGACATCACCGAACCTCTTACACCATCCTATAACCAGAACGCTTCGTAACACGAAAAATGAAAATAAACTAGGAAAAGTAAGAGGTGAAATGGAAAGTACTGGTGGAATGAAATGTTTAATTATGAGGCAAACGGGTAAGTAGGCTACTCGGAGAAACCTCTTTTCCTGAAGTCTTTTTCAAAGTTCCACATATAACCTGGAATTTTAAACTGAGCAGGAGAAGCAAAAAAAAAAAAAAATATATCAATATGTGGGCAAATTACTTTTCACACGTGTATACGACAAATGTTTTATATGCAATGTATGTAATTTTTGTGTATATAATGTATGAAAATTTCAATTCTAAACACTAGTACTGACACTACTAGACTTCATTAAAGCGTTTGACACTGTAAATATCGACTTATTGACGAGAAAATTACGATCACTTTAACTATCAGAAAGCACAGTTTCTTGGTTCTCCTCTTATCTCAGCGAACGTCAGCAGTGTGTTTGCATTGGAAGTCGAACTTCCTCATGGTGTATCGTTGATTCTGGAATCCCACAGGGATCTGTTCTATCACCACTACTATTCACTATTTACGTAAATGACATCCCCTCGACCAGTGGCGGCTCATACATATTTAATGCATAGTGCCAAAATCAGTAGTATATCCAGGATACCCTAAGAGGGAGGGTAACTCTTTTTTCTACTATAAGCAATAATAATAATAATAATAATAATAATAATAATAATAATAATAATAATAATAAAATAATAATTAGAGACGAGCATTCCATGCAAATGCATGTTTTTATAGGAACATAGGACATACGTAGCTCATACTTAGTACTTATCCATTTCATTACTTTCCGGTTCCAAATATGTGTACTTTTCCCGTGCATATTTGCATGTTTTCGACTTTTTTGGGATAAAAACATGCATAATGCATATTTAGGTAATTTTTAGCTTAATAATGCATATAATATACATTAAATTCAGTTTAAATGCATGTTTTAATGGTTTTGTGTGGACACCTTAGTTTCTCGATTTTATGTCCCATATTTTAGCTTCAGAAATCAGGATTGAAGAAAAAAAAGAAAAAACTAAATAACAGAAAATTAAATAAAATGTTAAGATTTTCTCAATAAGGTGTTAGAGGACCTTTCCCTGGACGGAAGTCCACTTTTACAACACTTTACCGACGACCCTCTATACACTGCGTGTCATAAATTTATTACGTTGGATATTTTTAGAATAGTAAGTAGAGAGGAAATATAGAGGGTTCAAGGAAATTGCCGACAAATAATTTAGGTCAAAAGCATCCTCTTTCAGGGAGGTTGTAAATTCTCTTCCTTTTCTAGTACTAGTAGCAATTTAGATTCTTCTAAAATTGGAATCACAGTTAAACTCTGTTTGCAGTGTGTGAATGTCGTAAGTTGTTAATGTGCTTGTTTATTCTGTTTGCGCGTGTTAATATGGTTCTAATATGTTTCCAATTTAAAGATTCCAAAAGTGTACTCTTTGCACAATGAATTACTGTAAAGGAAAAGATTTTATTAGGTCAGATGAGGATGTCGTATTTTGCGACTGTTGGAGTAAAGAGTAAAGCAATGCTGTTCTGTTTCCGAATATTTTATATGACAATTGTTCTTTGTAAAAAAAAATTACAAAACTTGTTCAAAATAATTATTAAATTACGATGTCCGTTTTTAAATCGTAGCTAGGTAACCGTAAGGTCTATTACAATTTCAGATGAAATGTACTAAAAAATTTCAAGTCGACCAGCATGTCGCATCTGTTTCACATATTGCAAGAATGCAACAAAAGGAAGAATCTTCAAAGAATTTCATAGATCCCTCAGTTACGCCCGTGGGAAAGTGGATGTAGCGAAAAACTAATTGGACAGGGTCCTAAATGCTAACCCGGACTGCGGATTCTTTTGTTCAGTGAAGATGGTTATTTGTGGCGAAAACTTGAATCAAGAATTTGACCTGACACTGTCACAAATATGTTCATTCAAGTTTAAACCGTTACTTCTTGCAATATAAAGACAAGTGCAGGAACCTCACAGAAACCAATTTAAAAATGTTATTAGGTTTTTAACTGTGCAAAAAAAGTGAAGTGAAATAAGACATTTTGAAACAAAAATAAAAGTGCATATTTTAATGTATTTTTCGCTTGATCATGCATATTTCATAGTTTGATAGTGCATGAATGCATGCATATTTTGGGATTTTATAGTGCATAAAATTCTCGTCTCGAATAATAATAATAATAATAATAATAATAATAATAATAATAATAATAATAATAATAATAATAATAATAATAATAATAATCACTCACCAAAATTTATACAACTGGAGCAATTGAGCACTTTTGTTGACCAGGTTAATATGTGCGATAGATAAAACCCATTCGCCTATTCTTCTGACTAGAAAATAAATCCATCATTTTTTTGATGAAGTTGTCTATTTTGCAAACAAAACTCCTCAGATTCATCGTGCCCTCTTAGTGCTAAATCTAGTGCCCCACAAAATCGTATACAATTTATTATTAAATTTAACACATATCTGTTTTCATCAACTTGCTCATTGTGTTTTGCAATCGCGAGTCTGTAGTGTGAATTTAACTGATTTTCAGTGTTCGCTTTACCCAGCATAGACAAACTGAAGACGTTATTCATATTAACCTTTGACTTATGATGTGTTTTTATTTTACCCCATAAGTGTACTAAATCTGTCACACCCATTTTTTACCAGCTAAGTTCACCTCCGAACAGAACACACGGGAAAAAGAAGAACGCATTTTTCACATCACATCCACACAACCAGTGGTTTTTAAATAAATATCTGGGTTGAATTTGCGAGATCTTTAACTTTAGCACTTTGCTACTTTTGATGAATATTTAAGTGCGGTGTTGGTCTGCCTAATTCTTTAACACGAAGTTTGTTTTCATATGTTAATGTTGAAAACTGAGATTTCAATAAAGCGCCAACCGAATTCATTTTTTAACAGTACACAACACGATAACACGACCACTATTACGATGACAACCTCACGACTTAACACGTTCACACTACACTTGGCACTGTTGGTAAAAATAATAAAGTGAAAACTTTCTCAAGCCAAGTTTTCAAGAAACCGGGAGAGATTTTATTATCTTATTGTTGCAGTCTTCGCTAAGAAACTTGTTCCGACAAAGCGGAAGGACAGACAGAGCGCGAGGTAGTAAGGGATCGGCGTAGTAAATGGGGATGTATACAGTTTTACAAGCATTGCAAAAGCCAGCGGCAATTTGTGCCTGGCACATTTCAGATCATGCTTTTAGATGCTGAAAAGGACGAGCGAACATGAAGATTGCGCACGCATCCCATTATATTTCTTATGGGATGTAGTGCCTGGCAGAGATCCATCCTCCAAACACTGGTTACAACGTGTTTCGCTGCAAAGATCATATTGACGGTAGGCCTAGAGTTTGTGTAAGCGTAACTTGTTTCTCTCAGGTTTTGAGCGGAAAATATGAATTCTCCTTTTCCTTCTGTATTCTGGTAGTGCCATGGCACATCGGCAGGCACTACCTCTAAAGCCGCCCCTGCCCTCGACTCTACAGCGCTGTAAGCATCACCTGTACGCAGACGATTTACAAATCTATATCCATACAACCCCTGACTCACTCAATGACGCAATACACAATCTTAACGAGGACCTTGAATCTATATCTGCATGGACCAGAAATTTTGGTTTGACTCTCAATGCAAGAAAATCACAAGCAATCCTAGTGGGACATCAACATTTATTATGTAACATTACTCCTGCTTTTCCAGTCAAGTTAAATGATACAATTATCCCTTTTGCTCCCTGTGTGAAAAACCTTGGAGTTTACTTTGATACGCATTTAAATTGGAATAACCAAGTAACCCATACTACCAAAAAAGTGCTCTCCATAGCCTACTACATTCCTTAAACAGCATTCGAAAATTCCTTCCGCTATCACTCAAGAAAATACTAGTGGAAAAACAAGTTTTTTTTATTGGGTTATTTTACGACGCTGTATCGACATCTAGGTTATTTAGCGCCTGAATGAAATGAAGGTGATAATGCCGGTGAAATGAGTCCGAGGTCCAGCACCGAAAGTTACCCAGCATTTGCTCGTATTGGGTTGAGGAAAAACCTCGGAAAAAACCTCAGCCAGGTAACTTGCCCCGACCGGGATTCGAACCCGGGTCACCTGGTTTCACCGCCAGACACGCTGACCGTTACTCCACAGGTGTCGACGGAAACACTAGTAATGCCCCACTTCGATTATTGTGATTTTCTACTGACTGACCTCAATGTCAACCAGTCGCAAAAATTATAACGTGTTCATAATTCTTGTGTTCGCTTCGTCTGCGATGTCCGTCGCGCTGACCACATTACCCCATCCTTCCAAACTCTAAACTGGCTACGGCTTAACGAACGTAGAAATTTTCATTCTCTTGTTCTCCTTTTCCAAGTCCTTCACACCTCTACACCTACCTACCTTGCCTCCCGTTTCAGTTACCTGTCATCATAATATCATAATCTCTTCACGCGCACGCAAAGTAGCCGCATACTAGCCATACCAACACATAAGACATCATCGTATTCATCATCATACACAATCTCGCTCTCACGCTTGTAGAATACCCTACCCAGTGACATCAGAGACTGTCGGAATTTAGTAGCGTTCAAAAACAAACTTATTAAGCATTTTCTTACTGCCATGGCTGTGCTTAAAAAGAAATAAAAAAATGTTTCTCTCTTCTTAACTTTTACAATAAACTGTCTAGCTTTTATTATTCAGTTAATCTTTTAGTATTTTGATTTTTATTGTATTTGTAAATTTAATATTAATTGTAAATATAATTGTAATTGTATTATTAATATTGTAGTAGAGAGGAAGAGAAGGCCTTATGGCCTTATCTCTACCAGATTAAATAAATAAATGAATAAATAAATAAATAAGTAAATAAATAAATAGTCCCAATACTAATTAATATTACGAATTTAAAAACTCAGCACATTAACTCAGCAATAATAATAATAATAATAATAATAATTATTATTATTATTATTATTATTATTATTATTATTATTATTATTATTATTATTATTATAAGTTATTTAAAAGGCTAACCTTTAGCTTAGTTTATTTTATTTTTTATTATAGCTGAGAATTTTTAAGGGTTTAGCGAGGTTGGCAAGACTTTGTTACTGTTTTCTATCCGTTAGCTTGTTAATTCTGTGATAAATTGAAGTGGTAACCAAACGGAGACAAAGTTGCAGGCGGTTCCTCTATTTCTTTTTAAGCACAGCCATGGCAGAATAATGGAGTTTCACAAAGATATTTGGTGGAAAAAAAAATAACAAATCTGATTGATTTGTAATGTAAGCTTGGATAGAGACGATCTGGATCTGCGCTTTGCTTTTCTACACAGTCATGAAAATGTTATTATTTTCATAAGAATATTTCCGTTATAAAATATTTATTCGTGAAAAATGCTTACAAAAGTGAAATGACAAATTCCAAGAGAATATCTCGCGGCCAGGTATATTGATGCCAGGGCCCGGTATCAGACCGCGGCCCGGCGGTTGAGAAATGCTTATTTAGGATATGATACCTACTACAGCACACGACACATGAATTCAATCTCGTATGAATAACGGAGGTGAATGACGTGTGAGTTGAATTCTGAATGGAAAAGTGTTCATGCTACGGACAAGTCCGCCCATCATCCAGAATAAATTGGCAATTTCCCTATTCTTCAAACCACAAAAGGATAATCTACTGTAATTTTGTTGACGTCTCTATATACTATACAATAGCAATTAAATTGTTCACGAACGATTACTTCACAGGATTAGCAACGATTATGTAAATGTAAACAAATCTGCAGAACGCTGGTCACGCAACGCGGATAGTCAAACACTAATTTCAAAGCTATAACAATTCAATAAACATTTTATAATGTCTAAAATACCAAGTTAATTTTTCAACTCAATCAGTTAATCAAGATACTTAATAAACGCTGTTATATACAATGGCCAACAATGAAAATGCTTCGGAAATTAATGTAGTAAATTGTTACTTAGTTTTGGTCATTGATCACGAATATGACATTAATGTTTGTCAATGGAGTCTAGTGTTGGCGATATAGGCACCGTGCATGGGTCTCTAAATCGTACTGGTAGCGCCGCGCTGTGTCTCAATTTCTAATTAACTACAGGCTCGCAGTCATTCACTAGTCATGTGTCATATAGAAATTACATGCGGCTTTCTGCCGATAAAAAGTTGTAATATTAGTAAGAATGGGTTCATTGATTCATAGTGTTCTGCCCAAGGGCAGGTCTTTCACTGCAAACCCAGCAATCTCCAGTCTTTAATTATTTAATAGACGCAGTGAAAAGTTCAGTACTGCTAGAGGAGTGTAAAAATGTAACTACAAAGTTCCTGAAATATCAGCGAAGTTGTTTGGCATTTAAATCAGATTTCAGACCATGGAATGAGGGTGAACAGTCATATTACGAAAACATTGCTATACTTGTATTTGATGTCATGACGTGTGTAATATCTGTGTGTATAATGTCTCTGTAAATTACATATTTTAATGTGATTTAATTCTAAAAGTAGTCTTAATTACACTTCCTGAATAACGGGCGACTTCAAATTCTCTAAAACACAACACATATGAACATTATCATCAACATACTACCTCTGATTGAGGTTCTGGCTGATATGTACATCTGTTATCAGGCTGTACATCTCACTTGACGATATGTGTCAGAGGAAGAACAATATTGTTTGTATGCATATGAAGTCTGACTAGTGTAATTTGTAGCTAGTCGGCTATATATGCAATGGAAGGGAAAAGGAACTGGCCAGTCTACCCCATGATATTCTGGCCTAGATGCCTCATAAGTGGTGCCTTGTTAGTATCACTTATGAGGTTCAGACTTCTCTTTGGACAGTTGAATAAACAACAAGATCAACATTCGGAAGCAGTTCAATTGATAGTTTGTGTAAAATGTTATACTGTATATTTTAATTCGCTGAATTCACCTTTCAACATGAATTCGAACACTGGCAACGCTGTAAGTAGTTTCGACTTCTTCAGCTGTTAATTTACCATCGTGCAGATACAGTGCAGTAACAACAATGATCCCTTTATCGGAGAGGTTTGTTATTATTCCGGGAAAACCTGACTTGATCACCACCTTCTAATAAAGTCAATAATCCGCAATCAGTTGTGAATGTGTCACTCGATCTGCCTCGGTAGCATTTAGATTTGAAGGCCACCATCTGATCCACATTGGGTGGCTGTTCCACTTCTGAACAATTAATTGTCACTCTACATTTTTCAATATTGGAGGCATTGTTTCCCGAATACTTTCTTTGCTAGGCCAAAACCCAAAATTACACTAACCGTTGTAGATGTCAACAACATTAAAGTGGCTGTAAAAATACATCATAATTATAATTGTGCGATTAACTCCGAACATCACCCTCATAGCAGAATACGACAATCCAGTTTTCATTTTAATTGGAAAATATGAGTAGACGATTTTCTTTACTAATCTTACTCTTGGACAGAATTTTTTTAAAAGCTTTCGATGTGAAATTCACTAATAAAAATGACAAAAATAATATGTATGGTCTACATCTTGGGGCGTTTCGACTAACTATGGTAGCTATTTTTAGGTTAAATGATAGAATTGGAAATATTTCTTATTATGATTCTATAGGTATGATTGTGTTTCAATTGGCAGCAGTTTTAACAATATATTCGAAACCACAAGTCTGGTAGTTATGTCTCATATTTTATTGTAGAATAATTTCGGAAACCTTGCATTTCATTAAACATATTATCCTGAACGCTTGTCATAACATTTCTTATGTGACTTCAGTTCGGCATGTAATGGAATAGACACTTGAGTATATAATTCACACAATTCGATTGTGAAAGAAAAAACAAAATCACTAAGAATGGTTTCATTTACTTCTGCCTGTATGGCTACTTCATTTTTCGAAATAACACTTGTTGAGCATTCGCCTTCCATAAATCTTAAATTTTCATCTTTTCTTCTTCTTTATGCGTCTCTTTCGTACCTTCCCGGAGCTAGTTGAGATGAGGCAATCTTTTTCTTGTAATCTTTTATAAAAATACTGAGAACGGTATGCTAGTTTTGGGGGTGTTCTGATCTCGTTCCCAATAAAATGAATACCGCAAATTCTTGCTGCGGGTGTTGGTTTCCAAGGTGAACCATCAGCACTTGAAATCAAGAATTAAATATCGATATGAATACATTTAAAAATAAGCATGTTATTATTTATTGTTGCTAATATTATACATAAAATATATATGTAAAGAACTCAGTAATTATGTACTTTTTTAAATTTAAATGATAAATTCCTGTCGTTGTTAACTTAATGGTTATTTATAAACATAATACCATATATAATATTTTTTTGAGGATATACTGAGTCCGTAAGGGCTACCCTCAATGGGGGGCAGTTTAATATTATCATCATTCTATTTTTTATATCAGGCCTAGTATATAATAATAGTATGATTACAAGCAGTGTAGCCTTATTTACTTTTGTCTGCGTACTGCATGGATCCACAATTAGCGTCGTTGCGCTTCAGCTTTCTGTTTTGGGAAAGAATAAAAACAATATCGGTTGGTGTGTTTCTATAAGCATTACTACACTCAAGAACACAGCAATTTGCATTACCTTTTCGCTTTTTAGGATCATCCATATTTCTAATCATTTAACTTGAGATGTTAAATATATTCATACGCTTCAAGCACAACTCTACCGCTGCTGTCCCGCAGTTAGTAACAACAGTCACCACCAGAGGAGTTTGCACGGTGCCTATAAGTTGTGACCTGATGTGTTCCGTCCTTTATAAATATTACACGAAATCAATGTTTGTAGCACTTTTCTCACAACCGAATGAGTCCGTTTTAAGACTCCCGGATTACCTTACCATTGACAAAGCGAGCTTCACAACAAAACCAGATAATACATCTTGATTACACAACTTTTAACACTATATCACTTCGGAATATGTACTCGTATTATATAACTTTCGCGTGTTAAATATTACAGTACCAGGTTAACTAGTTTCAGTCTGTTATGAGCCATCTTCAGAACTGGTTGACGCTGGCCTGGGCGCCTTTTGTTTGTGTTTCCTTTGGGGGTGTGTTTTTCAGAACACACACACTCTTTGACTCCACATTACACTACAAAAACACACTCCCACTGGAAACACAAACAAATGGCGCCAAGACCAGCACCAACCAATTCTGAAGTTGGCCCATAACAGGCTCAAACTAGTTAACCAGTTACTGTAATATTTAACACGAGAAAGATATATAATACATATTCCGAAATAAAAAAAACTAGATAGTTGATATTCAAGATCTTGTGAGTGAAAACGTGTTTTCTTTACTGTGTTCCCTTATGTTTTGTTCAGTTTTGCATTCTTGATCGTGATGAGATCCTATTTGATTGAGTGATACTTTTATCCGCATTTATGGCATTTTTTAGTAATGAAAATGGTCAAAATTATGATGAGATACTGAGCTTTGCAAATATGAGATACGTTAGTGCCCACGAAAGTTGCTGGCGACTATTTGAGAATGAGATGCAAGAACAGTCGCACACTATTATCCGCCTCGCTGTTCATGAACCTCAACATCAGAATGTATACTTTAGGGAAGGATCTGAGCAACTGGCTATTGATTCAGCTGTAAATAAGCATACAACACTTACTGCCTGGTTTGAGCTTAACAGAGCGGATCCAGATGCACACTCTTTTCTTTACACTGAAATACCTAATTATTATATTTTTTCCAACACATGGAGGAAAAGTAAGCTAGGTGGAAATAAAGTTATTGGTAGAATGTATGCTGTTGCTCCTAATGATCCTGAACGTTTTTATACGACTTTTGTTGTTACATGTTAAAGGAGCTACATCATTTGAAAATCTACGTTCAGTGAATGGTATAATTTATCCAACTTTTCGCCAGGCTGCCATTTCAAGAGGTTTAGTCAATGATGATCGAGAATTGCACAACTCTTTGACTGAAATGATTTCTTTTGGAATACCCAAACAGTTACGAAACTTATTTGCTTATATATGCTATTTCTGTGAACCATCCTCGCCATTTTGTGGAATGATTTCAAACACCATTTATTTGAAGATTTTGCTCAGACGAATGACAACACACGCTCAGAACAAATGGCATTACTTGAAATTGAAGCTGTTTTGAATTTCAATGGGTTTTATTGCAAAACTCTTGGTTTGCCACTCCTCACTGATGCTGTGCCTATAATTCAAGCTACTTCAGCATCAACTCTCCAAAATGGTCAACAGGGCATGAAGATGTACGCAAAGTTAAACTTGGAACAAAAGTCAATTGTTGACGAAATATTAAATGAAACTGACAATTCTACAGGTCAGAACATCTTCTTTTTAGAAGCTCCAGGTGGCTGTGGTAAAACTTTTGTATATCGATATTTACTGAACATTATTAAAGGTAAAGGTGAAGTGGCATTAGCTACAGCATGGACTGGCATTGCTTCATTATTATTACCGAATGGTAAAACACTTCATAAAACTTTTGGCTTGCCAGTTCCGCTAACGGAAACTTCTGTTTCACACATTAAATATAATAGTAAAGAAGCTGATATTTTGCGAAGATCTTCTATTATTATTATAGATGAAACATCGATGATTCCTGCATTGGCAGTAAATTGCATTGATCGCCTGCTAAAGGACATTATAAGATATGGAAAAGAGAAGGGCGGTAAGACTGTGGTGTTTGGTGGAGATTTTCGACAAGTTTTGCCTGTGATACCTAAAGGAGGAAAGGTTAAAGTAATTGAGTCATGTATTCAGGCTGCTCAAGTTTGGTCAAAAATTAAAATACTACATTTGAAGACAAATATGAGAGCCAAATCCTCAGAAAAAAATTTTGCAGTGTGGCTTTTACAATTGGGAAATAATGAGATCAAAAGTGACATAGGAGATAACCTAATAAGAATTCCTGATGAATTTATAACTAATGATTCACTGATAACTCATGTTTTTGGTAATTATATTGATAATATTACATCTTACTGCAACAGAGTTATTGTCTGTCCATTCAATGATGACTGTACAATCATTAATGAAGAAGCATTATAACTAATTGACGGATATACAAGAGAATATAACAGTATTGATATGGTACTGCCCGATGACCATGATGACAATTTAATAAATGCCATACCAATAGAATATTTGCATTCCATCACACCATCTGGGATGCCTCCGCATACATTAAAGCTGAAAGTTGGAGCAGTTGTAATGCTTATCCGAAATATGGATATGGGCTTTGGTTTGGTAAATGGTGTCCGAATGATTGTTAGAGCGATGTATAATAATCTTTTAAAACTAGAAGTGATTACAAGTGCATCCAAAGGATAAGTAACCTATTTACCACGTATTGATTTGTTGTCCACTGAAAATAATTTGCCTTTTAAATTTAAAAGGCGTCAGTTTCAATTACGTTTTGCTTTCGCAATGACCATCAACAAAGCACAAGGCCAGACTTGAGACAAAATTGGAATTTATTTGTCTCGGTGCGTTTTCAGCCATGGGCAGTTATATGTGGCATTCAGCAGAGTCAAAGCCGCAAGTGATGTGAAAATTAAGATTATGCCTACTTCACATCAAGGTCAATTTCCAGGTGTTGAAGGATATTTCACCAAGAACATAGTTTATGATAAAGTATTGAGATGGAGCAGTACTTCATATTGAAGATATGGCTATGGTATAATTATGGTTTCATTCACTTTGCTATAATCAATTAAATGATTATCAGTTCCAACACAGTGATATAATCACCAAAATATGCAGCTAATGCTGCGACGAGCCACTAATTTATAATCATAAAACAAAAACAATGGCCTTTGAAGGAGTTGATCACAGAAGATGTAAAATAGTTTTAAATCATGATATCATAGAACAGGTATCCTCATTTAACTATTTAGGCTGCAATATATCATACTTAAAAGAACGAGACGTCAAAAATAAATTGAGTAAATTTCAACAGATGTGTGGAACAATACGAAGGACCTTAAAAAATAAAACAACGTTCAACACACCTAAAATTTTATACAACGTTAGCTGTCCCACTATTAACCTATGGTTCAGAAAATTGGTCTATAAACCGAGCAACTAAAAAGAAAATTGAAACCAGTGAAATTAAATTCCTTCGAAGTGTTTCTGGTCTCACTCTATTAGATCATCAAAAGAACAAAAATATACGAGAACAACTAAATATATTTAATTTGACTGAGGAAATACAACAACAAAAACATAATTTGTATCAGCATATAAGAAGAATGAATGATGACCGGTTACCTAAAGTAATACTGAAATATGAACCAAGAGGACACAGAAATGTTGGTAGACCAAGAACAAGATAGATAGACGACATAAAATTTGAAGACGGAACAGGCCAATAAGCCTAATCCCTGTGGTTGATGATGATGATGATGATGATGATGATGACGACGACGATGATGACAACGACGACTTTGGCGTCTGTGGCGGCGGGAGGTGGCGTCATTGAGCGCTGGTTCACGGCCTAACTAGTAATAACATTAGCATTCGACTGTAGCTCATATTTTTTCAAAGTAAACATAATAAACTACATAAATAAGTGTAGAGTTGCCTATTATCAATTAAGGAAGTGTAGAATAGAATTTTCACACTTAATCATTTGTCGAAATCTCGTAGAAACAGATACCACAATTTCGTGGGCAGTCTGAAAAATTCATGGTTGAATAAAGCTAACAGTAACTGAACCACTCTGCAGTGTGGCAGCCCATGCTTTAGGGAAAGGTGACACTAACAAGGGAACGGTCAACAATGGAAGGTTGCGTAGTACCTTCAGATGTTGCACACTGATACGTCTTATTAGTATAAGATATTGTGCCAAAAAATTGCGAAAATAATATGCAAGGTGTTAAAACGATGTTCCGAATATCGCTGTGAACCTACTATATGTAAATCTAGTAGTTGGGGAGCCTTTTGAGTGTAGCGTGTGACAAAGATGAGGGAGGAACAAGGCTGCAACTCCAACTTTGTAAACAGTAGAGTTAAATAGGTTCTGTCATTACGAACAAATTCGTTAACTAATTTCATGGAATTAATCGAACTCATAACACATTAAATTGGTAAGATATGTTTAATGGTCTCACAAATTAAACCTATAACAATATATATATATATATATATATATATATATATATATATATTACAATAAGTACACAAATACAATATAAAAGTCCACACCTGTGGAGTAACGGTTAGCGCGTCTGGCCGCGAAACCAGGTGGTCCGGGTTCGATTCCCGGTCGGGGAAAGTTACCTGGTTGCGGTTTTTTCCGGGGTTTTCCCTCAACTCAATATGAGCAAATGCTGGGTAACTATCGGTCCTGGACCCAACTCATTTCACCGGGATTATCACCTTCACCTTATTCAGACGTTAAATAACCTAAGATGTTGATAAAGCGTCATAAAATAACCTACTAAAAAACAATATGAAGCCCACTGACAAACGTTCGTCTTTCCTAAAACCTGTCACTATCCCTTCTTTATTTCTCTTATTCTCTTCTTCCACTTCTTCTGGTTGTCTATAGATACTACAATCTCATTGAACATTAACAGAACAAAATTGTGAATTATTCATGCAATGATGAAAGCATAAATTCTTATTGCACCACTCTCAACATTTATTATACGTTATATTTTTCATATTAAGTTTCTTGTGTTCAAAGTGTAATAAATTTAATAATAATCATATAAATAAAATAAACACTTTCTTTAAATATCCAGTGTAATTTTCAATACATTTACGAGTAGGTATGTGAAGTTACCTTCAAACCTCAAAATTATTTTAAGTAGGTCTGCTGCACAACGTAAAATAATTTTCTATTAATATACTACGGTAACTAGGCAAATTCATAACTTGTCTTTATTTTAGAAATTGTGCATCGATGTAACCCTCTCTCTTTGAAACATAAAAAGAAATAACTAATAAGCAGTATTTCCAATAGCAGCTTGAGATTTTCTTTAATTGATTAACGTAATTTAATTCAAGTTACTAATTGCTCGAGTATATGAGAATCTGATGAAAGATTCCATCACGTCAACAATTAGACTAGAAAGCAGACTAATCAATTTCTCAGATTAAACCTATAACTCTAGATCTACAGTACACTGTTATGTTCTATGTCAGATTGCGTATACTTGCTGGTCATTGCCTCGCGACAGGTACTACACAGAGCTTGCTTTCTTCCGAGCGACAGCTTCAGGGCTCCCAAACTACTACTAATATTCCAAGTACTATTTAACTGTCTTATAGATCGATTTCGAAAAAAAAAATGTTCGTAGAAAATTTATTATAAATGCGACCTTTCATTGTACAAAATTTGAAGGTCCTATCCAACTTCCTAGTGTTGAACGTTCCATTATAAGACACCTGAATAGTTTTCATTCATGGTTTTCAAAATCTTGGACTAAAATAGCAACTGAAATTTTAAATAAATATGCTAATCCTGAATATAAATATTAACATCTCGTAGGAAAAATATTATTTTCTTGATATTAGGGTACATTCTTTCCTTTGTCGTATTATTTTATATAAATTATACATAATATAAAAATAAAAAAGAAAATCGTATAAGTTTCACCGCCATGTTAAGAGATATTTCTTTTTAATAATTTTATTTCATGTGCATCACTCCCGGATAAATTTAAATCACGGATATTAAATACTTACGAACAAAATCAGTCGAATTGTTTCGGATAAATCGCTATACGAACAGGTAGATAAGCGGAATGATCCAAAATACGTTCTATGTATGAGAGATGCCTAAAACGTGCGTTCTTTTTTTAAGGAAATTCTCGAAAGCTATTTTTTTTCTGGACATAATACTTTTTCTTTGTACTTCGTACAATGGGGACTTAATGATTCTTGTTTAACCCGCTCACTGACGTTTCCGTTTAGGCCATGCAATCGGCAACAGACTATAACTCATATCAACTAGGTACATACAAAATAAAAAGAAAACTGTCAATTCAGAATACTTACCAGTAAGAATCGGCACCACGTGACCAAGAATCACAACACAGAAGCTAATCATAAAATATTTCAAACAGTTCATTTTTGTCCTCAAGTGTCCGATGTCCACAATGAAACTAAGTCTACATCTTGGAGTTGAAGAGATTTCAACAAACGCAAACTGAAGTTCGAGGGAGGAATAAAGAATAAAAAAAGTGGTTATCCTTGCAAAACGATGACTACAACTATGCACACGTTTCTTCTTCTGTTTTGTTGCTTCTCCTTCGACTAGACCTTAAAGCACTGCTTGCTCACTGGTAGGTAAATAACAGTCCCCACTCAGCAACAGCTGCAAGGCACTCACCGCACTGCAGAACTGTCAGTACCGGGCATACCTGCCGCTATTGTGTAATTCACTCCGACTTGTTGTGTAATTTATTCCGCGCCGAGAATTTATAGTCTTAGTTCTAAAATAAATCTTAAGAGTCGAAATAAAAGTTATGTTATATAAATAAACTGAACGGAAACCATCCATTCTAAAATGGTTTCCGCAGCTTTTATTAAAAACCGTCTTTGAGTTATGACAATGGCTGCTGTAGGCAGTTTATACGAAGAACTGCTATACTTTTTCCGCATTGCTTCGGCTTTGCGAACACGACAGTAGCTTTTAATTGAGCTTTGACCCCGATATGCAAGTTGCGGTCCACGGACCGGTGACTGTTCCACCCAGACGCAGACGCAGACGCAGAGAAACAACACTTTTCCATCAAGCTAGTGAGAGAGCGGTGCAACTTGCATTCTGAACAAGACTGCTATATGAGCCAGCAGATGTGAGCTAGCCGGGAAGAATTTTATTTGTTGTTCGACCAACCAGAGGTCATTTACTTTCAATTAAATTTAACGTAACCTACAGTATCTATTTACAGAGCAGAGGGCCTCTAATAGTGACAGACAATATTTACCTTGTAGGCGGCCTACATATTGTTTTTAAAGTCTGCATAGAAAATAAGTCGAAACGGAGCATAATTTTGTTTGTATAATAATTAAATTTATCTTTATTTGTTTCAAATTTTAAGTGATACTGGCATTACCAAGTAGAGCTATCCTATTACAGACCTAGAAAAGCCTTTAAGGAGACGGGATGTTGAAGGGGAGATACATCTTTGCAGTTATATTTATGATATTCATGATATTTATTATATTATAGTTCACAGACAAAGTACATACAAGTAATCATTTAAACCCTTACATTACACACTTTATAATTTTACACAAAGATATACTATTATTTAAATACAATTTCTACAATTTAAATATTTAATATACAAAAAAGTTTTGTTTTATCTTGCACTTACGATCTTTGCAGTTGTATAAATTAAATGTAGGCCTACTTGGAAAACTTCCAATACTTTCCTTCTGACCTTTATTCCGCATTTTTAATATTTTCAAAGGACTGTTTTCAATTAACAGTACTTAATTCTATTCCAAATTATCGGATGAAAATTGTTTAAACCTTCTGAATTTCCCTAACACTTTCCATAAATCTATGACATTTTAAACGATTCTTACTTTAAAATGTCTGTAATAAATAACTTAATGAGCAACATAAATTATTTTACTTAACTTCAGGAAAAACGTTTTTTCCTTCAATTTTTATAAAATGCATCATTATTTTAACGTTTTCTTGACAAATAATATTTTTTTAAAATAATAAAAGTAACAAATGCTAGAGTTTAGATTGTAGTGTGTGTTAAGATGTGAAAAACACGCAACCATGCAACATTTCGTTAAAATATGAAGAGTCCACTGCAAGAATGATGGATGTCACTTTCTTGTCGAAAATGAACCAAGACTGTCAATGCATAGCTTAAGATATATAGAATGTACATAGAGAGTTATATGACATTAACACTGATAGTCATTGTCCAGTAATAATCGGAAAATCACAGTTAAGCTTTGAGCGCTAAGCATTTCAAACTTTCAATTGCTTCTCCTGAAAAATATATTCCAAATGACATCCATCATTCTTGCAGTGGACTCTTCATATCTAGATTCTAGAATACATTTCGGAGTTGTCAAGAAAAACAAATGCAAATTTTACAGTTTCAGAAAATGAGCAACAAACAATAAATTTTAAGCAGTAATTAAGTAACAGTTGGTAAGTCCACCGCTGTGGAGTAACGGTTAGCGCGTCAGACCGTGCAACGAGCGGGCCGGGATCAAATTTTGGTTGGGACAAGTTACCTGGTTGGGGGTTTTCCCGGGGTTTTTCCTCAACCAATTGAAGCAGAATTGCTGGGTAACTTTCGACGTTGGACCTCGGACTCATTCGCCATCATCAATTCACATACCATACCATAGCCCGGGTTAAGTTCACATTGCGGCGTGCTGTACTTGTACAAGAGCGCGGCCGTTCGGCTACCCAACCATTCACAGAACAGGAGTGGTAAGCACAATAAGCCTCAGGCTGCAGTGCAAGCCTTTGGGTCCCTCCTCCGTACAAGAGAAAAAAACAGTGGGGAAAGCGACTTTTATCTCAATTTAACTTTGCTGCACACCAAAACGATGATATAATACGCAGAGCGGTAAGCATCATCTTTAGATAGAGTAGTGCTATTCAACCTATGATACCGTACCTCTGGAGTACTCGAGGTTGCCTCAAGGGGCACGCATTCCACTAATTACCTATGTAAAATTGCTGACATTTATTTTATTATATTTGTTCATAGTTATTACATTATATTACAATTTCTTTTGCAATATCAACTCTTGTTTTTCTTGCTTGAATACCATTTTACGTAAATTATTATTACTATTATTATTAGTAGTACATAAATTACTACTACTACTACTACTACTACTACTACTACTACTAATAATAATAATAATAATAATAATAATAATAATAATAATAATAATAATAATAATATACGAGTCAAATTCAGGATAGGAGAAGAAATGTCAGAAGAAAGTGAAATTGTGAGAGAAATACGCCAAGGATGTCCTTTATCACCTACCCTGTTTCAATATGTATTTGGAGAATTTAGTAAAGAACTGTTTTCAGAACATGGGAGGAATAGTAGTACGAGAAAGAAGAATAAAGTGCGTAAGATTTGCTGATGATACGGCGTTGTTAGCAGAAGAGGAAATGATACTAAGGTATATGCTATTGGAGCTAAATGACAACTGTGAGCAGGATGAAGATAAATGCAAACAAGACCATGGTATAGAAAGAAAAATAAAGAGGCAGAGAACAAGTGGACAGCTTCAAATACTTGGAGTGTACAATAAGCAGTACATGAGCTATGCCAGAAAGTCAAAAGGAGGGTAGCAAAGGCAAAGGAAGCTTTTAATAGAAAAAGGAACATTTTCTGCGAGCCTCTGGAAAAAGAACTAAGGAAGGAACTAGTGAAGTTCTTTGTATGGAGTGTGGCATTGTATGGGGCAGAAACATGGACATTATGACGAAGTGAAGAGAAAAGAATAGAAGCATTTGAAATGTGGATATGGAGAAGAATGGAACGTGTGAAATGGACAGACATAATAAGAAATTAAGCTGTGTTGGAAAGAATGGGTGAAGAAAGAATGATACCAGGGGCGGCTTTAGAGACAGTGCCGTTGTGCCATGGCACTACCAGAATACAGAAGGAAAAGGAGAATTCATATTTTCCGCTCAAAACCTGAGAGAAACAAGTTACGCTTACACAAACTCTACCGTCAATATGATCTTTGCAGCGAAGCACGTTGTAACCAGTGTTTGGAGGATGGATCAGTGCCAGGCACTACATCCCATAAGAAATATAATGGGATGCGCGCGCAATCTTCATGTTCGCTCGTCCTTTTCAGCATCTAAAAGCATGATCTGAAATGTGCCAGGCACAAATTGCCGCTGGCTTTTGCAATGCTTGTAAAACTGTATACATCCCCATTTACTACGCCGATCCCTTACTACCTCGCGCTCTGTCTGTCCTTCCGCTTTGTCGGAACAAGTTTCTTAGCGAAGACTGCAACAATAAGATAATAAAATCTCTCCCGGTTTCTTGAAAACTTGGCTTGAGAAAGTTTTCACTTTATTATTTTTACCAACAGTGCCAAGTGTAGTGTGAACGTGTTAAGTCGTGAGGTTGTCATCGTAATAGTGGTCGTGTTATCGTGTTGTGTACTGTTAAAAATGAATTCGGTTGGCGCTTTATTGAAATCTCAGTTTTCAACATTAACATACGAAAACAAACTTCGTGTTAAAGAATTAGGCAGACCAACACCGCACTTAAATATTCATCAAAAGCAGCAAAGTGCTAAAGTTAACAGATCTCGCAAATTCAACCCAGATATTTATTTAAAAAACAACTGGTTGTGTGGATGTGATGTGAAAAATGCGTTCTTCTTTTTCCCGTGTGTTCTGTTCGGAGGTGAACTTAGCTGGTCAAAAGTGGGCGTGACAGATTTAGTACACTTATGGGGTAAAATAAAAACACATCATAAGTCAAAGGTTAATATGAATAACGTCTTCAGTTTGTCTATGCTGGGTAAAGCGAACACTGAAAATCAGTTAAATTCGCGATTGCAAAACACAATGAGCAAGTTGATAAAAACAGATATGTGTTAAATTTAATAATAAATTGTATACGATTTTGTGGGGCACTAGATTTAGCACTAAGAAGGCACGATTAATCTGAGGAGTTTTGTTTGCAAAATAGACAACTTCAACAAAAAAATGATGGATTTATTTTCAAGTCAGAAGAATAGGCGAATGGGTTTTATCTATCGCGCATATTAACCTGGTCAACAAAAGTGCTCAAGTGCTCCAGTTGTATAAATTTTGGTGAGTGATTATTATTATTATTATTATTATTAGAGACGAGAATTTTATGCACTATAAAATCCCAAAATATGCATGCATTCATGCACTATCAAACTATGAAATATGCATGATCAAGCGAAAAATACATTAAAATATGCACTTTTATTTTTGTTTCAAAATGTCTTATTTCACTTCACTTTTTTTGCACAGTTAAAAACCTAATAACATTTTTAAATTGGTTTCTGTGAGGTTCCTGCACTTGTCTCTATATTGCAAGAAGTTACGGGTTTAAACTTGAATGAACATATTTGTGACAGTGTCAGGTCAAATTCTTGATTCAAGTTTTCGCCACAAATAACCTTCTTCACTGAACAAAAGATTCCGCAGTCCGGATTAGCATTTAGGACCCTGTCCAATTTGTTTTTCGCCGCTACATTCACTTTCCCACGGGCATAACTGAGGAATCTATGAAATTCTTTGAAGATTATTTCTTTTGTTGCATTCTTGCAATATGTGAAACAGATGCGACATGCTTGTCGACTTGAAATTTTTTAGTACATTTCATCTGAAATTATAATGGACCTTACGGTTACCTAGCTACGATTTAAAAACGGACATCGTAATTTAATAATTATTTTGAACAAGTTTTGTAATTTTTTTTTACAAAGAACAATTGCCATATAAAATATTCGGAAACAGAACAGCATTGCTTTACTCTTTACTCCAACAGTCGCAAAATACGACATCCTCATCTGACCTAATAAAATCTTTTCCTTTACAGTAATCCACTGTGCAAAGAGTACACTTTTGGAATCTTTAAATTGGAAACATATTAGAACCATATTAACACGCGCAAACAGAATAAACAAGCACATTAACAACTTACGACATTCACACACTGCAAACACAGTTTAACTGTGATTCCAATTTTAGAAGAATCTAAATTGCTGCTAGTACTAGAAAAGGAAGAGAATTTACAACCTCCCTGAAAGAGGATGCTTTTGACCTAAATTATTTGTCGGCAATTTCCTTGAACCCTCTATATTTCCTCTCTACTTACTATTCTCAAAATATCCAACGTAATAAATTTATGACACGCAGTGTATAGAGGGTCGTCGGTAAAGTGTTGTAAAAGTGGACTTCCGTCCAGGGAAAGGTCCTCTAACACCTTATTGAGAAAATCTTAACATTTTATTTAATTTTTCTGTTATTTAGTTTTTTCTTTTTTTTTTGCTTCAATCCTGATTTATGAAGCTAAAATATGGGACATAAAATCGAGAAACTAAGGTGTCCACACAAAACCATTAAAACATGCATTTAAACTGAATTTAATGTATATTATATGCATTATTAAGCTAAAAATTACCTAAATATGCATTATGCATGTTTTTATCCCTAAAAAGTCGAAAACATGCAAATATGCACGGGAAAAGTACACATATTTGGAACCGGAAAGTAATGAAATGGATAAGTACGAAGTTTGAGCTATGTCCTATGTTCCTATAAAAACATGCATTTGCATGGAATGCTCGTCTCTAATTATTATTATTATTATTATTATTATTATTATTATTATTATTATTATTATTATTATTATTATTGCTTAGAGTAGGAAAAAGAGTTACCCTCCCCCTTAGGGTATCCTGGATATACTACTGATTTTGGCACTATGCATTAAATATGTATGAGCCGCCACTGAATGATACTGAAACTGGTCAGGACGAGGAAAAGGAATTGGTTGGGTCACTGGCTGCGAAGAAATTGCCTACTGAAGGATGCACTGGAAGGAATGGTGAACGGGAAAAGAGTTCGGGATAAAAGAAGATATCAGATGATAGACGACATTAAGATATATCATATGAGGAAACAAGAGAAAGGCAGAAGTTAGGAAAGACTGGAGAAAACTGGGTTTGCAGTCAAAGACCTGCTCTTGGACAGTACACTGAATGAATTAGTAGTAGTAGTAGTAGTAGTAGTAGTAGTAGTAGTAGTAGTAGTAGTAGTAGTAGTAGTAGTAGTAGTAGTAATAATAATAATAATAATAATAATAATTAGTACAACATGAATCACAGTATTTTGTTAATTCCTATATAATTGCAATGCAGTTTGGGGATACAAATGTATTTTGGTGGTACGCTAGCAAAAAAAATCGAATACCACTCAGGTAGAACGAGAAAGTCAAGGAATATTATGGACAGTAAAAAAAAATCGATCATACGGGAATGGGTATTTAAGAGTTGTTAATTCATTATAAAGAATCTTCCGATAAGGGTGCCACACTTTTAAAATGAAATAAATTGTATAAACGAAAGAAGTTTATTTATTTAATTACTATTATTCTGAGCACACTTAATGCCGTTACGTATGGAAAAGAACGTCAGTTAAATGTACAGCTGTCAAAAGAAAAAGTGGCCGCTCTCCTGGAACAAAGTTCCATTCGGGTATCTTCGCTACAATTCGGAGACAGGCGATGTTACATGTTGTTGGACCACGTTGCCTGATATCTACAGTTATAATTGAAGTATACTGTGTGTTATTCGATAGCATAATGGTAGCGTTCAGGCCTCTTATTCATGAGGTCCTGCGTTCGACTACAACCTCATGCTTTTTATGTCCTTTTTTGTTCTGTTTTTGAGAGAGACAAACTAGACATAATGGCTCCTTTCTCTTTTATGATTATTTTAGTAATTAACATCAGGTTCATTAATATATTATGCCATGGCTTTATCTTTATGATATTGTGGCTGCAAATGGAGAGAAAAAAGATTTTATTCTCAATAAAATATCTTTCGTGGCATAAACATAACAAATTTACTGGCGTCGGCCTTACAACATTAAAAAAATTAAGCGTTCAAAAAACAAAACAAAAAGCCACAATTCAATATTTAGTCTATCTTCCTCTTATCTCGATCATCTTGCAGTCGAGTGGGCATGGAATTGACTAGTCTTTGTAAATAGCGACTGTTCTTAGACACGATATTCCAGGCATTCTGAACATACACACATAAATGTTCTGTCCATGGGCAGGTCTTTCATTGCAAACCCAGCAATCTCCAATCTTTCCTATTTTCTGCCTTCCTCTTAGTCTCCGCATATGATCCACGTATCCTAATGTCGTCTATTATTCTTTTCAACCAGAGACCCAACCAATTCCTTTTTCTCTTTCTAATCAGTTTCAGCATCATTCTTCTTTCTTCACTCACTTTTTCAAACACAATTTTATTTCTTATTCTGTCTGTCCACTTTACACGCACCGTTCTTCGCCACATCCACATTTCAAATGCTTCAATTCGTTTCTCTTCATTTCGTCGTAATTTCCATGTTCTTTCCCCATACAATGCCACACTCCACACAAAGCACTTCACTAGTCTCTTCCTTAGTTCTTTTTCCAGAGGTCCGCAGAAGATCCTTCTTCTCCTATTAAAAGCTTCCTTTGTTCATGTTTGCAGTTTTCTTGGGAAGGATAGGCCTAAATGCGGTAACATCCCGTTGCTTTCCGCACACCACTATCTCTTTCGCATCTTATTAAATTCCATGGGGCCCAAGCGTGGAGATGAGGAGAGTGGATTTAACTAATTGGGCCCTCCGGACTTCACCGAAGGTCACGGCAAGGGTTAAATATTAATTCTATCAGGATGTTTGACCCGGTCAGAGACCGGGAAATCTCAATTAGCCTTTGCCCCCCGCATCCTGGACTAGCTTCTACGAATCATCAGAAAATCTTCGAGTGTGATTGGGCCAATTTTTCCGAAAATGTTTCCACACTTTTGCTCTCGTAGCTCAGCGGACGAACGTCGGAATTTAGATGTCAACGTCTCAGGTTCAATTCCTCGTTACTCCTTTTCATTTTCTTGTGGTTCAAGATAGTATAATGTAATAATACAAAAAGAAAAACTAATAGCAGTATTATGCAACTGGATTTTTCCAAACCTAATATTAAATTTATGTTATTTATATCGCTAAAGAACGATTACAATATAAATAACTTGAATATTATTTATACAGTATCACTAAAGAACGATAACAGAATATAAATGATAAATATCGGTTTGTTTAATTAATGTATTGCGAAAGAACAATAACAATATAAATAACTTGAATATTGTGTTATAATGTTAATGAAGGAAAACAGAATATAAATGATAACTTGAATATTATTTAAATCGCTAAAGAACGATAACAATATAAAAAACGTGAATATTATTCATATCGGAATTTCACAGATTTATTACAGATGTATTTAAGAAATTGTAGAAGAACAGTAATTAGTAACAGTGTCCTATTTATTCTTCTTGGAGCCAAATTTGTAACTTTTAAAAGTGTGGTTACTATGTTGAAGTGTATGTGTTGCAACGGATGCTTGATTTGTTATGTATGTGAGTCAGTTATGGGATGCTTGATGTCGTCGCAATGTCGTAATTATAGTTTGATTGTGTTTGTGTGACTATTGTGTATTAATTTATGATGTATGGTACGGAAAGCTGCATATTTGTGTTATAGAAGTGTTACGTATGTGTGTTGTTAATGTTTTTGTATTTTTCAAATTGATACCTGATATTTGTTTTGCAATCGCAAAGCCTAATTTACGGATTGTTTATGTTTTGTTTACATCGCGCAAGCTAATTTAATTTTCTTTTCCATTTCTCTTTATGCTTATCTTTTTTGTGTATAAAACTAAAGCCCTAACATACATATGTAAAATAGGGCTAACCCCCATTGGAGATACAATAATAATTATTATTCATATCGTTATAATACGATAACAGAATACAAATGATGACCTGAATTTTATTCATATTTCTAAAGAACGATAACAAAATATAAATAACGTGATATCCATAAAGAACGATAACTGGATATAAATAATAATTTGAATATCATTTACATCGCTAAAGAACGATTAAAAAATAAAATGAAAACTTGAAGAAGGCCCGAACCCACGACCTTTGAATCATTAAACAAGCACTCTACCACTGGTCTACGAGGCTCAGATATCGAACACTTTCATAGTTCCGGAACTGCTTGTACAAGCACATGCATCGTGTAACATCGCCGCGACCCGAAGTGGACTTTGAAAATATTCGCTGTTCACGAGTGCGGCCACTTTTTTTTTTGACAGCTGTACAGTACGCCGCGGCTTCGTTGGGTTGCGCATGGACGGGTCTTTCAATCCTCAATAACAAACATAAACCGGGCTTAATTTCACGAATAACGCACGTGATATTGTTCCTTAGGTCATTGACTGTTTGTGACTTATTGACTTAAACCCGTTATTTAACATATCCCCGTAAGAAGTAATCCAGCGGCGTTAAATCACATGATCTTGGGTGCCAGTTAACATCACCACCAAGCAAACTAATGAAGCCTCTGAACTTCTCCCTCTAAAGGTCGACTGTTTCGTGAGCAGTATGACACGTGGCGCCATCTTGCTGAAACGAGACATTTCTGAGCTCCATACCTTCCAATTGAGACAAAAAATAATTCTTTATCATAGCCCGGCATCTTAAACGCACCGTACACTTCACGTAATGCACGGAATGCTTGGCGAACGGACGACTTATTTTTAATAATATATTTTAATGATTTCTACGCGTTGTGGAATGGTGTAACATTCCATTATTATTTTTCAACAACAATTGTAACAATGGGAAAAATATGACTGCTGTAGCTTCATAAACACGGCAGCTGTTATTTGTTGAAAGTAGGACACTCTTATTGGAAGACCTTATATACATATATATCAAGAAAGTAAAGTGACATTAAAAACTTCTTCCACGTATTTTTAACTATGTGCCGATTGTACCTATGCAGTGTAAAATATTACCATGGCAACTACAACTTACGATTAAGTAAAGCCTGCACGTTATAGTAAAAACAAACAAGGTACAATAAAAATCAAAGAAAAAAGTTTTTGTTGTCACTGTACAAATGAATACATGAATAGTCCACACCTGTGGAGTAACTGTTAGTGCGTCTCGCAGCGAAACCAGGTGGCCCGAGTTCGAATCCCGGTCGAGGCTAGTCACCTGGTTAAGGTTTTTTCCAGTGTTTTCCCTCAACCCAATATGAGTAAATGTTAGGTAACTATCGGTGCTGGACCCTAGACTCATTTCACCGGCATTATCACCTTCATTTAATTCAGACGCTAAATAACCTAAGATGTTGATACAGCGTCATAAAATAACCTACTAAAAATAAAAAAAATACATACATGAATGAATGATTATATGAATTAATAATTAAATATATATAAATAAACTAAGAAATAAATTATAAATAAGAAAGGAATGAATGAATGAACTAAAACTTGTTTAGTAACTTTTTTAACGAGCACAAGCAAAACCATTGTCTATGATTTATTATAACATATCACTTACGACCTTTAGATAGACATCATATTGTCCTAGTGTGCAACCCGCTTAGACATATCTAAGATATGTTTTCATCACAAGAAAGAGAAAAGTTTATTCTATGAATAAAACAAAGTAATTGAAAAAGGTCTTTTTTTTTTTTTGCCCATTAAGGTGTACCTCCACTTTAAGTTTCCATCTTACAAGGTGTTCAGCACAGATTAGCGACAGGGACTATATAGGTATTAATGAAATAATAATAATAATAATAATAATAATAATAATAATAATAATAATAATAAGCGTAATTTAATCTCGAAATATGACTTGTTATGACTTGGATCCTGTTGTAATTTAGCTTAGACTCCTTTAAAAAATTAATTGACTAAATTTCATATAAATGTGCTAGGCACTTTTTTTTTACTAATTACTGACGCACATAATTCAATGCAGTCAATTAAAATTACGCTGGTATTTTGTTGATAAAAGGAAGGTGCATCACAAAACGTGACGTCAGTAATAAATCACGAGTAGTAGTTGTAGTCTGAAAATTGTCCATAACTATAACAATTACTTTAGGAATTTATGTCTTCCTTCCAGATTACAAAGAAATTATATAAGATATCTTCCTGGTTAGTTTTCAATATTCTGTGAACGAGACAAACAGACGGAAAGGGAAGAAGAGTGGCACTACGCCTCCACATCAGGAAATCACAACAACATTCTCCAGTAGAAGTAATGTCGTAATTATACTCGTACTTGTTCATGTAGGACCTCTCTCTCTCTTGAATGTCTGTCGGAAACTGGTCATAACACACGGCATGATATTTAAGATTACTCTGCAAATTATTTAATCCGGCGGGGCTTGCACATACAGAGTGGACCGCTCGAATGTACTCAATTTCAATTGTATGTGATTGGTAAACGGTTGAAGATAGACACCTACAGTAACGTTTATATGAAAGGAAAACTCAACAAGTTTCGATATCACCATATCTCTACGTGAGCTCCAGCTGTCACTGTGACGATATCGAGGCGATGAACGATTTCTTGCCAAGCACGTTGGAGCTTGTCCGCTGGAATGCTCTCAATAGCCTTTATGATGCTCTCCCGAAGATCACGAAGGTCTCCGACTGGGGTGGCGTACACTTCATCTTTGACGTAGCCCCAGAGAAAGAAATCGAGCGGTGTTAAATCCGGAGATCTCGGGGGCCAAGCGATCGGTCCTCCCCTACCAATCCAACGGCCAGGAAACACGTTGTCTAAAGTCGTACGAACGTCATTGAACCAGTGTGGAGGAGCGCCATCTTGCTGGAAAAGGATGATAGGCTACAGGTGTTCAATTTGTGGAAAAAAAACTGCTCCAGTACCAAACACAGTTTTCTCGGCGAAGAAAAATGGTCCAATGATCTGCTGCTATGACAAACCGCACCACACCATGATCTGCGGACAGAATCCGGATGTCTTTGTGAGGAACCACTTGCCGCACGACGCCCACTGACAGTGGACAATTCGTTGCAATGTTGATTTTGGTACTTGAAGTTCCCGGGAAGCTCTTCTTAATGACTTTCGCGGGCTTCACTCATACGCGACTTGAATATTTGCAACCATTTCGTCGGATGTTCTACGACCACCACCATGCTTCTTCAAAACCGATCCTATAGCTAAAAATGTATCGTGCCGCTTCTTAATGCTTTTAACAGTTGGAGCAACATTGTTAAACACTCGCCGATGCTCCCCTTTGAACTCTAACAATTGATTTAAACTCCGCATACCACAACACAGTTTGCGGATTCATCTGCGGTGTCGCCATTTTGTCAATCGATACAATCTACGAAAAGAAACCGTGTCTGCGCACCAGCTATCGACAGGATTCGAAACTTGAGTTTTCCTCTCATATAAACGTTACCGTAAGGTTCTATCTTAAACCGTTCACCAGTCACAACAATTGAAAATAGGTACATTCGAGCGGTCCACTCTGTATTTTTATAGCATAAATGCTCGCTCCGGGTCTGTCAGACCCAATTTAGATATTAAAAAAAAAAAGTTTTATTTCTTTTGGTTAATGAAAGCTTAACATAGTAACGTAGAACACGTAAACTATTTGCCCTGGGTGTCAGAGACACAGAGCGAGCTCTGTCGCGTTTTAACACTCCATCACGTTAATAATAAAATTATTAGCATAGAAAACCCCGAGAAGCTGTAATGTATTCATTCTTAATTCATTTAATTAAGTGAAAATTACTACTTTCATTGAAAACAATAACAATGCCAATTAATTGTCAATTAAGTACAGAGTGACATGCGAGAACAGCAGATGAGACATTGATGCAACAAAGGTTAATAGGAAATTGTATTCATCATTAGACCACGGAACTTTATGCACTAAAAACCTGAAAATATGCAGGCAACTAATTATGCAGTGGAAACTGTTGAAATATGCGCTACAATTGAAATATAGGCAATAAAAAATGCGCATTTGAGGTGTATTTGGATCAATAATATGCTGTTAAATGGAAATAATTTAAAGTAAACCATTTATACATATTTTCTATAAATGTATTCATTTTACGTATATATTTTAATTGGTAGGCTACATTTTTAACTATCTAAATTTCCAAATTTGTTAACGTCCTTTGCCTTTCACGTGATTATTATGGCAATAAACAGATACCGATTTCTCCAGATTCTCTACTGTGAAACTTCTTCTTTTACGTATCAGAATTAGTTTAAATGCCGAGACCGATCTCTCGACGTCACAATGTGGTAAGTGATTTCATTGTCTCAGGCGTTTAAAATACAGTATATTCAGTTTTGTTTCTACGAAATCAGAGCGCACTATAGTAGAGAGCAGGAATATTGGCGGATGGAGGTATACCCCTTCATGCTAACCCAACCCACGTTCCACCCCTACTTTAACTGTAAACGTTCTTCGAAGGGTCGCTTCCGAAACATCTTTCACTCCTCGCTACGTAATCTAAAGTCTGTAACATCGAAATAGTGTTTATATATAAACAGTGTCTGTGTGTCAGTATTTAGTGTAATTTCTGTGCGCAGCATTTTAATTATTTCATTAAACAACAGCACATGTGAACACTTCATACAAACTACTGGTATACAATATGCGACATGATTTTATAACTACTATACTGATATCGAATAGCATTCGTATTTTGAGGTGAATGAACTAAGAAAATCAGTTGAATTCATATCTTCCAAGTTCGACAGTCTTAGAGAGGAATTGGCGCACACAAGACATGAACTCAACTCCACGCAGGAGGAGATGAAGAGGCCAGTGCAAGAAAATGACCATCTCAAACAGGAAGTGAGTGATCTGCAGCAGTACACACGCAGAGACAATATAATGCTACTTGGAGTTCCGGAGATCGATGAACAATCAACTTATGAAGTCATTGACCAAATATCGGAAGTCATAGGCGGTAGTGAATTGGTGCAACATGATGTAAGCGTAGCACATCGCATACCATCCAGGCCAGGGAAGACGCGTCCTATTGTCATCCGCTTCACAAAGAGTAGAAGTCATGATGAATGGCTCCAGCTGTTCAGAAATGAGGCCAAAAATGATGGCAGCGGTCCTGGGATTGCGACAAAGGAAGTCAACAGGGACCTTCCGGCAGGAAGAATCACAGCAGGTGACCAACTGACAGCAGTGACCAGAGACCTTTTGAACAAGACAAGGGTTGCAAGAAAAGATGAAGCTAGTCCCGTGAGTAAAATCACTAATGTTGACGATGTAAATAATTTGTAAATAGTATTGTGTCGGTACCCAGGTTTTATTTTATATAATATAATTGTCTTAACAATGGTTAGTAATACTATAGTAAATGAAATCCATCAGTGCAAATTTAATAATAATAATAATAATAATAATAATAATAATAATAATAATAATACCACAATGGTTTTTAACGATTTACTTCACTGCAATGAGTATATTGCCAATAGCAGATCTTAAAATATTTCACTTAAACTTATAGTGACCTAATTTCTGTTTTCCTCATTCTCTTAATAACCAGAATTTCAATCATATTACGAAAATTTTAATTTGTTATATTAATTAAAGTTTTTTTTTTAAGTATTCGTAAACACTATAAATAATTCCTTTCGCTTGGCTCCGCGTATCCGCTCCCTTCCTAGACATGTCGCTCAACTAGGCACAGAAGCAATTCCAGTGTTAGTATTGAAAATTACTGTTTGAATATGTGCACAGTGAACAGACAACAGCTACGATGACTACTCTCTCAATACACAACGATTGGCTTGCAAGCAACTACACTCGAACGCATCGACACACTGCCAGTCAGTCATCCCAATGGACAGGTCGGAAGAGAGGGGGTGGTACGTGCAAAAATGTGCTATGGACGACCAGCCAATATCTTTGCTCCCTACTATAGCAGCATTGTCTTCACAGCAGTTTCATGACCTCAACAATACGTGACTTTATTGTCGCATTTGCCTAAATACATTCATTTTTATACGAAATCTGAATGCCATCTACAGTAGATGACGCGTATTTTGCCCTTGCTCCTGAAACAGTACACTTACACGGCTAACATGTACACAGGGCTTTCATGTTAAACTCCCAGATCACATATGGATTGCTCGTTCCTATGTTAAAATTGGTTGCACTTTGAAGAGAACAACCGCCAGGATCGCTAACCGACCGCCGTAAACGAGCACAAGATGGCAGTACAGTCGCTAATGAAATTCTAATGGGAGTTATGACGTGACTCCTTATGTAACGACTAGATGGCAGCATAGTAAACCTGACAAAAGTTGTTACCGCCAAAACCTATAACGCCGAGCAATCTGGGTAGCCTATATTATGATCTAAGGTTAAACTGGAAAACGACCCAACTTACACACTAAGAATAAGTATCCATTGTTGTCGCAGGAATTTCATGTCCTCAACAGTAATTAACTAATTATTGCTTTTATTTCTCATATCATTTTTATATTTATTGGAAATTATTCTTATTTTTATCAAAGACAAATTTGAAATGAGTTAATAAATCGGATAAAACAAGAAAAGATGTTAATATATTTGAACATGCAAAATAAAAACATATATGCATTTAAAAAAGAAACCCCTCAAAATATGCATTTATGCCAAATAAAGTTGGCTTTATTCGAACATAAAAACCATGATCGGCAAAGATCCACTTTTACTTTTTCATTATGCTAAATCAATAAAAACATACAACTGAAAGAATTTCCGCACTTTAATCATTATTATTATCTTTGTTATGGAATCATCATTACCATCATTATTTCTACTACCATCATCATCATCATCATTTATTATCATAGTTCCAAAATCACCACTATCGCTATCAAACTGAAACATCACAAGTTTCATTTCACACTTTTACGACCACCATGCAGGGCCATCTTAACAGCATTATTACAGGCCCCGGGCAAACCAATGCATTGGGGCTGCCTACACAACCACTCACAGGAGTAAAAATGTAAATTATCTATTAAATAAACTTATGTTTATAAGGACCTCCAACAAAATCAGTGTTTTGACATTTAAAAAAACATTATTCAGAGTGGGCGAAAAGTCGCTTTCCCCAAACTCTTCCTTACATTTAATTACATTGAACTTACATTTGATTTACATATAGTGTTCAAAATGGAGGTCGTGTTTCTCGATACATCATTCACAACGTTTATGCATTGATTTACAGATGACAGAACGTAAGCCACGACTTCAATCGATTTTCACGAATGACTCCTCGATCATCTGTCGCAACTGATGCATATCCTGCAGTTTCTGAGTAAAAATATTATTTTTCAGGATACCCCACAGCGAAAAATCACATGGTGTCAAGTCACATGATCTGGGAGACCATTCTATTGTGCAACAAAGGTCAATCCATTCATGGTTTAAGAAGTCCCTCATTCCTACACTAAAATGAGATGGTGCTTCATCTTGTCTTATCAACTGCATATCTGCATAATAAACACAAAATCAAAAAATAACAAGACATGACATCAGTTGACAGTTGACGCACATAAAACATGATTGCCAACGCACCACTTGTTACATCACCTATTCGTTCATTCAAGTTATGACATGTGTATAAGTGTACAAATATGAAACCTAGGAACGAATACTGGGGAAAGCGACTTTTAACCCACCTTGTATACAGTAAAGACTAATCATTACAAAGGTGTGGACAATACAGCATGAGCCTTGAACCTGAACAAAAATTTCAACATAAAACTTGAACTTAGTTGGTAAATCAAACTGACTGAGATAACACAGGTTCACATTATGAAATTACCAGGAATTATTTATTATTGATCAAGTATTTAACACGAACATTTGCAAAATTTCTTTACACAGAATTCCTTTATAATTGGTTTGAAGTCATAGTTCTTCAGAACGTCAGACATGCCAACTCTCATAAGTCGTAATTTTTCTTCTTCTACCGAATTAGCAGGAGATATGAATGTAGAGGTGGGTGATTGAAAAATAGTATTGAATTCTGGTCTGTGCATAGATTAGCAAGGAGCCCCTGTGCTCCTGGGGCCACCGGGCAACTGACCACAGTGCCCATGCGTTAAGCCTAGCCGTCCACTGGCACCGTGAACAGCCGAATATTTGTTAGGCCGTATACGGCCGAATGCCGGACAACCGGCAGAAGAGCCGATCGATCGTCCACTGGAGCCGACACTTCGGCCGTCAATTACCAATTGTATGTCCTCGTGCTACATGCTTACACTTAATACATAGGCCTACATACATACACACACATACATACATACATACATACATACATACATACATACATACATACATACATACATACATACATACATACATACATACATACCAGTGGCGGCTCCTGCGTATTTCTTAAGAGGAGGAAAGAAGTTAACAGCACGAAATGACAATTTCTTGAATGAAACATGCTACAAATTAGCCTACATGCATACATGTAAGACCAGGTAGTGTTGGGGTTGGCCTTCCCTTCTGTATAGCAATAATCTGTTCTTGTAAACTGAGTTTCCTAAATTTTTCAAAATATATTAGGCTATATTTTCACTTCCATTCATTGTTGAATGGACAATTACAAGGAAATTTACAACCTCGCAGCCTTTTTTCGAGCACACTACAGCATCGCACGTGTTGGAAGAGACCAGCTACTAACACGTAATCGGAACCGTTTTACGGAAATGGGAATGGGAAATAATCTGAGGAAAGCGAGAAAACTGCACCCACCCACATGGTCTGTGTTGCCACATGCACATTTTACAAGTTCAGTATCACATTCTTTTGAAGAATGTCAGTTCTTGTAAAGTCATACTAAAATTATTGTTCAAAGCTGTCGATGGCCGATTAATTTTTATGTTAAAAATAATGTAGTTTGGAGTACCTACTTTCAATTTCAAATATATTTGTACAAAACTGACAACTTGACTGTTGCCCTGTCTAGTAGACAATGAATGGAAGTGAATTTCAGGGGCCAAAAAGATCTGCGATACTATCGTAGAACAAACTATTTCCTCTTTGTTTTATATAAACCCAACTTTAACTTTCAAATATCCTTTAAAGTTTCAAACCATGAATAGTAGCCCATATAAAGTGCAATGAATAATATTTTCGATTTATAATTTTAAAAAAAGTTTATATGGTATCTTTCATAGCTTTGCGGTAAAACTGTTTTTATTGTGCCCCCTTCTAGATGTGTTATAGTCTGGTTGAATGCAACATCGTTAGATGGCAGCGGTAGCGAGCTTGCTGCACGACCAGTCGGTTCCTATTTCCCGCCCATGCGCTGATTCAGAGGAGGATCTCCTCCCTATCCGTTCATTTACTTGCTTTAAAACTCTGCATCCTTCTCTGGCCGCTAATGCGCTGTTGTCTATGTGTGTTAACTGCAGTAAAGGAGGAATGGATTGACTTTCCTCCACACAAAGAATCTCGCATCTTTCTCACAGTTTTCTAGCAGCACATGAGCGCGCATTGTTTAAAAGTCGATCACCCGAGGTTTTCTGATAGTTGTGAACTTAAAAATTATTGAATCTTCCTCGAATTTCAAGGCACATATTTTATTTGGTATTTACTTTCAAAAGAAGAAAAATGTGAGGAGGACGTTCCTCCCTTCCCTTCCCCGAGGAACCGCCACTGATACATACATACATACATACATACATACATACATACATACGTACATACATACATACATGCATACATACATACATACATACATACATACATACATACAGCCACGGCGTGGCTCAGTCTACTTCTTCGAAGGATAAATCTCCAATTTTTATATTTCCATTTCGTACAAAATTCTGGTCACGAGACACATGAGCCGTCAGAGCAAATGTGGTGTAAGTCAAAATTGGATAATGAGGATTAAAGTAAAATTTCTGTAAAATACAGCGCAAAGTAGCAATTAATATGTCGTTCTTGCTATCCACTGACCACTAATAGTTTAAATAAAGTGAATATTAATTGCTACTTTGCGCTGTATTTTACAGAATGTTTACTTCAACCCTCATTACTTACACCACTTCTACTCTGAACGGCTCATATATACTTTGTCTTTTCGGAATTTACTTTCAAATGTATCGCTTTACTTGCTTCAAGTAAAATTTCCGTGTTTTCCCTAATCGTTTGAGGATTTTCTCTTAACATATTCACGTTATCCGCTTAGACAAGAAGCTGATGTAACCCGTTCAATTCCAAACTCTCTCTCTGTTGTCCTGAACTTTCCTAATGGCTGGCGTATACGGACTCTGCTGTAAGTTTCACTGAGACACATTTTAATTAATCGAACTAGTTTCTTGGGGATACCAAATTCAATAAGAATATTATATAAAACTTCTCTCTTAACGGAGTCATATGCCTTTTTGAAATCTACGAATAACTGATATACTGTACCCTTATACTTCCATTTTTTTCTCCAATATCTGTCGAATACAAAGAATCTGATCAATAGTCGATCTATTAGTCTAAAACCGCACTGTTGATCCCCAATAATTTCATACGTAGATAACTTTCTCAAAAGAATATTTGACAAAATTTTGTACGACGTTATCAAAAGTGGTATTCCTCGAAAGTTACTACAGTTAGTCTTGTCCCCTTCTTAAAAATAGATCAAATTATGGACTCCTTCCATTATTCTGGTACAATTTCCTTCTGCTTATTATTATTATTATTATTATTATTATTATTATTATTATTATTATTATTATTATTAGAATGAATGTGGAGGACATGTTTCTATTATTGGACAATCCCTACCTTATGAGAAGACGGAGGACGAAACGACGACAATATAAGGTATATCCGATACTTAGAGAAAGGTGTCGCCAGGGTAAGTTTCATCATCTACACCTATATAATAAACTTCTAGAAGATAGTGCTAAGTTTTTCGATTACTATCGGATGAATATTGATACATTTCAATAGCTATATTTTAAATGTAATTCGTCCATGAATCTCAAAATGGTCAAATTTCAGAGAAGTTGTACCACCTGAGAAACGTTTGTCAGTGATATTAAAGTAAGTAGTACTTACTTACAAATGGCTTTTAAGGAACCCGAAGGTTCATTGCCGCCCTCACATAAGCCCGCCATCGGTCCCTATTCTGTGCAAGATTAATCCAGTCTCTATCATCATATCTCACCGCCCTCAAATCAATTTTAATATTATCCTCCCATCTACGTCTCGGCCCCCCCAAAGGTCTTTTTCCCTCCGGTCTCCCAACTAACACTCTATATGCATTTCTGGATTCGCCCATACTTGCTACATGTCCTGCTCATCTCAAACGTCTGGATTTAATGTTCCTAATTATGTCAGGTGAAGAATACAATGCGTGCAGTTTTGTGTTGTGTAATTTTCTCCATTCTCCAGTAACTTCATCCCACTTAGCCCCAAATATTTTCCTAAGCACCTTATTCTCAAACACCCTTAACCTATGTTCCTCTCTCAGAGTGAGAGTCCAAGTTTCACAACCATACAGAACAACCGGTAATATAACTGTTTTATAAATTCTAACTTTCAGATTTTTTGACAGCAGACTAGATGATAAAAGCTTCTCAACCGAATAATAACACGCATTTCCCATATTTATTCTGCGTTTAATTTCCTCCCGAGTGTCATTTATATTTGTTACTGTTGCTCCAAGATATTTGAATTTTTCCACCCCTTCGAAAGATAAATCTCCAATTTTTATAGTTACGTTTCGTACAATATTCTCGTCACGAGACATAATCATATACTTTGTCTTTTCGGGATTTACTTCCAAACCGATCGCTTTACTTGCTTCAAGTAAAATTTCCGTGTTTTCCCTAATCGTTTGAGGGTTTTCTCCTAACATATTCACGTCATCCGCATAGACAAGAAGCTGATGTAACCCGTTCAATTCCAAACCCTCTCTGTTATCCTGGACTTTCCTAATGGCATATTCTAAAGCGAAGTTAAAAAGCAAAGGTGATAGTGCATCTCCCTGCTTTAGCTCGCAGTGAATTAGAAAAGCATCAGATAGAAACTGACCTATACGGACTCTGCAAAGTAAGTAGTACATGAATAATAATTTGTTAAGCCTCAAAAATGTTATTTCACTTGTTTAGTGAAAAAAAAAAAAAAAAACAAGATCTAATTAATTTTTCGGCGTTCATGGCGAAATTTATGGAAACAGTGACCACGTGTCGCTCTGTTCGGCCGAATGAGACCGGAAAATCCCATCTGAACCGGATCCAATCGTCATTCGGCCGTGTACGACCGTAAACGGCCGAGTTGTTATTCGGCCGAATAACACTGCCATCAGGTTCATAGGTTGGCTATGAGTCTCTCGTATCTTTCAAGAATAATCTTTAGCAATGAACATTCCAGGTCGAAGAGAGAAAGAGTAGATAAAGAAAAGATGGCTAGTAAGGAAAAGGACAGCAAGAAAAGAAAGAAAATCAGAAAAAGATGAACACCTAGAAAGAGAAGAAAGAACAGAAAGAAAAGGAGAGTAAGAAAGAGAAGAACGAGCACAAAAAAAAAGCACAGAGAAGACTGAAAAGAGGAAAAGATAGCCAGAAAAAGGGGAAGATCAGAAAGACAAAAATGGAGAGAGAGATGAAAGAAAGAGTAGGGGAGACAGAGAAGAAAGAGCAGAGATACCAGTAAAACCAGAAAGTGAAGGAAGAGCAGGAAGATAAGAATGAACAGATAAAGAAAAACAGGAATAAAAGTTAGAGAAAAAAGGATAGCAAGAGAAGAAAGAGTAGGAACAGAAGAAAGAGAATGAAAAGGAGAAAGAGACGGAAGTAAAGAAAGGACAAACATAAGAAGGAAAAGCAGAGCAGAAAGATAAATAACAAAGAAAATAAAGAGAAAGAAGAGCAGAAACAAGAAAGAAAAAAAGAGGAGAAAAAATAAGAAGGGAAGACAGAAGAAGAAGAGCAGAATAGAAGAAGAAGAAGAAAAAGAAGAAGAAGAAAGATGAATAGCAAAAAGGAAGAACAGAAACAAAAAAGAGAGAAGGATGAACAGAAAGAGATGGAAGAGAAGGATGAACAGAAAGAGGAGAATAGAAACAAAAGGAAAATAATGATGTATAGAAAGAGAAGGAATAACAGACAGAGAAGAATGAAGAGAAAGAGAAGAATGAACAGAAATAAAAGGATGGGAAAAAAGAACAGAAACAGAAGAAAAAGTAAGATGAACAGAAAGAGAAAAAAGAACAGAAATAGAAGGAAGAGAAGGATGAACAGAAAGAGAAAAAAGAACAAAAACAGAAGGGAGAGAAGGATTTACAGAAACAGAAGAAAGAACAGAATTAAGATAAGGAGGAATAGAAAGAGGAAGAAGAACAGAAGTAGAAGGAAGAATTGAAAGATAAGAAAGAAGAGGAACATATAAAGAGAAGAAAGATGAAAAAGGGAAGAAGAAAAAGGAAGAAAGAGAAGGTAAAACAGAAAGAGAGAGAAGGAAGAACAAACTGAAGAAAAATAAAGGAAAACAGAAAGAGATGGAAGAACAGAAACAAAAGGAGTAACAAAAATAGAAGACAGAGAAGAAACAAAAAGAAAGAAAAGAAATAGAAGAGAAGAAAGAGTAGAAAGAGAAGGAACTAAAGGAACAAAAGAAAGATTATGATTATAATAGAAATAAAGAGATTTAAGGGCAGAAAGATGAGATAGGGATACGTAGAAAAATGAGTAAACGATAGACTGAAAGAGAAGAGAAGGGAAAGAAGAAAACAGAGCAAGGAATAGAACAAAGGAAAGAGATACAAAAGCAGAAATAGGATACCGAGCAGGAGGAGACAGACAGAGGAGAAAAAATTGAGGTGAAAGGGGGAGAAATAAGAATAGGGCGATGTGGAGGAAAAAGACGCAGAGGAAACGAGGTGGTTGTAGATTAGAAAAGAACGTTAATGACAAACAATGTAACGACTTCATTTCCAGCAATGTTCTTCTCAATCGCTTACCTAAGAAGGATGCAATTACTGTTTCTTCCCTCTATTAATTAACTGTCCTGTTGTCGTTATATAAGTTCAGTAATTGACAAATCGCTGTTATATAAATAAGGGGGAAAATATCCGTTTGCGCTAATATTTACATAATCACGGGCCTCACCTATATAATCCGGTTCCCAAGTTCTCAATTTTTTTGCCCCAATTTCCTGTTCCAGGGCAATGCTTGAGGTCATGAGCCTTCCTTCCTAATTCCTGAGAACTGAGTGGCACTTATCTCAGAACTGAACACACCTGACTGCGTCGCATCGTTTTAATTGTTTCTTTTAGTTATCAACTTACGTAATAATACGTTAATAAACTGTAGATTTCACAGTATGTGAATTGTGTGATATAATAATTATAATGACTTGCAACGCAAATAACGAAGAGAAAAACATAAGTACGAACAGATATAATATTGTAGTAATTTGGTCGGCGAGGTGATCAGCCAATTTATTAGTGTTATTTGCGTCATTTTAGTTTCTTTTTCTATCTAATTTCTTCCACAAAATATCCTTAATTTTATCTTTCTCCTTTTCATTTCTTTTTTTTCTTCGCTCTATAACTCGTTCTCTTTTTTTCTTTAGAGCCTTCTATCTACTTATTTTTTTCAGTATTTTCTCGTTATTTATTTGTCTTTCTTTCTTGGTATTTTGTCGTTTATTTTATCTTATCTTTATTTTAATGCTGAATAGCATTATGCCCTTGTAACGTCATATGACGTAGAAACAACATTCTCTTAGTTTAAACAAATGTTATGTGATGTTCGTAAAAGATTTGCATTTCATAACCTCAGAATATGGATTACGTTCACTGCAACGGAATAGATTTTGATAAACGAATTATTTGTATATATTGTATACTATATAAATATTGATAATTTGTATATTAATTTTTGTTATTATTATTTTGTCCCTGTAACATCATGTTCATATTCTAAAAAAATGAGATAACACAAAAATAATGAAATTTGAACTGTAGTAGAGAAAATAAAAAACTTTTGTGGCTAAAAGTACACAGTATCTACCCAGTCGAAGTTCGTACCTTTCGATGAGAAGACATCAGTTAACTCAAGGTACTCATCTACCCCTAATTTGTAATTTTCTTTCAAAAACATATTTATTTCTTTATATCATCTGAAAGCTTTAACTTTCTAGTTTCCAAAAATATATCAATTTTTCCTACGATATTTGATTATTTAATTACCCGAGTGTTTGTTAACCGGAAAAACAATTTCCTTAAATCGGAAGTGCAGTACTGCAAGTGTTAATCTGTCACATTCTGTCAGTTTTACAAATATATTTTTCGTGTAATAACAATTCGAATTTGGTTGTAGAATTTGACTATTTTTTTCGTACAGTAAGGAAGCGGTATATTTGGTTTTACAATTTTCCTTACGCTCAGGATGTAGATGATTTTTCTGCATGTTCAGTTTTATAGCATTTTACAATACTAATGTTAACACAAAGTGCATTTAGAATTCATATATTTCCATCATTCTTGCACTAAAATTGGGCTGATAAATGTAGTTAAGTGCCAAACTATAAACAATGTCTTACTGCTTCAGGAAATCAATTCAAATCTCTAAGATCTTAAATTGTTCCTTTATGTTTGAAATTTTCAAAAAGTAAAGTGACAACTTTCCTTAATGGGATAAGATGGGGAAAAACTGTTTTCACAGCTTATTCTGTGTTCTTTTAGGAGTACGATAGTAAAAGAAATTTTGTTCGACCGTAAAAACTGTGGGCCAAGGATTAAAACAAACAAATTCAGTTTTCGCTTTAACAAATTGCCCCCCTCCTCTCAGAAATATTTGTGGGGTTTATTTTGTGTGAAAAATCTTAACTTTTTGTCAAGTAATCAGCGAAAAAAGAGTTTTAAAAAATTGGATAAAAATTGCTTATTTTTCTCCCAATGGTAGATGAGTATCTCAATAAGACCGGCAGGCTCAGGAATTTAGTCTGAAATAAACTGGTGAACAAATGATTCGAAAAAATTAACTGGGACGTAATAGATTAACTTTTTATGACAACAAAACATTCAACTTTACAGATGTCAAGGGTTCACCTTTAGCCTAGTGACAGAGGAGAAAGTGGTATATACGAGTAATTTGTGCAACTCCGACTCATCTTCACGAGCAGGCACCCGTGACGGACAAAGGAGAGGTGACGGAACTCTAAAAGGTTTATCTTTCTTATGAATGTTTCAGTTTTATATTAAATCTACAAACACAGGCCAAGGTAGCAGCAGAAGAACTGAATGGAGAGTGCAAGAACATTACGTAACAATTGCTATTGTCACGACATCTCAAGCTTTCACGTTACGGCCACACGAGCTACATTTGTCGCAGGTTTTCTGCTACAAATGAAGCTGCCGTAATTGTCGCAAAATGGGTGGCCACACGGGCTAGTTTCTGCGTTAAATGTCGCTACGTGTGGCCACATGACATGCCACACGTAGCGATATTTGTAGTAACTTTCTGCGACAAATGTAGCTGGAATTATAGACCGCATTGAGTTTAATGGAAGCGGCCACACGGAGCAGTAAGTGTAGCAAGTTTGGCGACGTCTGACATGTTAGGTCTATTCGTGACCAATAATTTCCCACCTTAAACGAATTAACATTGTTGTTAGTTACTGGGAACTTCTTATTATGAAATCCATATTTTTAAACTTTAAATTTATATTAATATTTATTTCCGCTTTACTAATTCCCAGAGGAGACTCAGCGAGTCAAAGAATATACATGTCAATAGACTTTTACCTACTAACTGACAATACATAAAGAATAAACATCATGCAAAAGAAAACAAAAAATTGTAATAAAAATACAAACAACTGTATAAAATGAATGTTTATGCTTTAATTTTTTAGGAATGAGATAGAAAGCGAAAATCAAATGTCATGTAAAGGACACACAGATTAAGACTTTAAAAAGAGAGAAATAACAAATCAAAGTTATTCATTTTACAGTAGAGAATTACAATAATTTAGCGCAATGTAAATTTACAAATGCGTATGGATACACGCGTAAGCTAATTTTAAATACTATTTTCTTAATCTTATTTCTGTTTTTTGTTACTTCACCAGAAGTTACAGATTAGACATGCTCTTCCCTTTCCAATACATGAATTTCTGAAGCATCTCCAAGTGAAAAGGAGTTTTAAACGTGACCCAAAACACAACTCAAAGAGGCAATCTGTTTGTAACATATTTGAGAGATGTCTTGTAAAAGAATTGTGTCTTTTTTTTACCAAATGAAGTCGCTGTGAAGGGTTTACTGGTACGCTATTGTATAGATTTTATTATCGAAGGAAACCTTTGGTCGAAAATGAAAGAAAAAATGTGTACTCTCAAAGAACGGTATTTTGAAAAGAGTCTAAGTAAACACATCTATCATAAAAGTTCTCTTTTTCTTGGCTTTGCAGAATTCTTATTGGACGTTGCGGCAATTTAAACTTGACCCTTATATCCCAAAATACAACTCAAAGTGGAAATGTCTTTATAACACAATAATATTTATAAACAATACTGATTTGTGAGGTCTGTCCTGCAAAAGAATTGTACGTTTTTTTTTTTACCAAACAAATTGCTGTGAACGGCTTGCTAGAACGCTTTTGTATACATTTTATTATTGAAGAATTCTTTAGGTCGAAATTGAAAGAAGAAAAATGTATGTACTTTTTAAAGAAAGATATTTTGAAGAGAGTTAAGAAATAGGGAACTTAGCCTAGACTATACATAAGCGAAGCAATATTTATTGGCACCGTATTGTTACTAACAAAATTTGTTATATATATTGTCATCGTATTGTTATAAATCTGTCATGATAATAATTTCCCATCTAGAAGTAAATCTCCCTCTCTACTTCACTCCCTCATAAACACAAGTTAATTCTGTTGTTATGATTACATATACATACTGAGAATTTCAACCATTAAAAAAACGGGTTTTCCTTCAAATTTGAGAATGCCTTTCTCCCATTGTAGGCCTACATCTTATCCTATAGAAAGCAGAGTTCACGTCCTCTTAAACATGATAGATCACGTTTTTCAGATTATTAAATTTCGGTGAAGGGGGATACTGAAGTGTGAATCTCAGGGTATGTTACAGTTTCATGTCTCATAAAGTTTTTTTACCAACAAAAGAAAATTTTAACGCTAAAAGATAAGCTGGGTGGTACAAATTGCGATATCTTATAGCTAATTCGAGAGACAAATTTCACTGCACTCATCAATGTCACTTGTTTTATTTTTAAATACATTAGGCCTGAATAAAATGCCAAGGTGTTGAATGCCTGGCTGCAAATTCAATTACCAGAAAGGAATTTAGTGGCGATATTTACTTTCCTTCTGGTGAAGTAACAAAAAAAAAACAAATAAGATTAAGAAAATAGTATTTAAAATTAGCTTACGCGTGTATCCATACGCATTTGTAAATTTACATTGCGCTAAATTATTGTAATTCTCTACTGTAAAATGAATAACTTTGATTTGTTATTTCACTCTTTTTAAAGTCTTAATCTGTGTGTCCTTTACATGACATTTGATTTTCGCTTTCTATCTCATTCCTAAAAAATTAAAGCATAAACATTCATTTTACACGGTTGTTTGTACTTTTATTACAATTTTTTTGTTTTCTTTTGCATGGTATTTATTCTTTATGTATTGTCAGTTAGTAGATAAAAGTCTTTTGACATGTATATTCTTTGACTCACTGAGTCTCCTCTGGGAATTAGTAAAGCGGAAATAAATATTAATATAAATTTAAAGTTTAAAAAATATGGATTTCATAATAAGAAATTCCCAGTAACTAACAACAATGTTAATTCGTTTAGGCTGGAAAATTATTGGTCACGAATAGACCTCATGTCAGACGTCGCCAAACTTGCTACACTTACTGCTCCGTGTGGCCGCTTCCATTTAACTCAATGCGGTCTATAATTCCAGCTACATTTGTCGCAGAAAGTTGCTACAAATGTAGCTGCACGTGTAGCCACCCATGTCGCTACGTGTGGCCACCCAACAGCAGTAAATGTTGCAGAAAAAATGGACCCGGACCCATTCGAGTTGCGACACGACCTTGGGATGCGCCAAACTTGCTACATTTACTGCTCCGTGTGGCCGCTTCCATTTAACTCAATGCTGCCTATAATTCCAGCTACATTTGTCGCAGAAAACTTGCTACAAATGTAGCTCATGTGGCCGTACCCTTAGTAAGGTTGGTCCGAAACTCTTTGATGCGATCACTAACAAGTCAAGCTTTTAACGCCGTTGACTTTGGATCTTAGAAGTGCCAGGGAAACACATCCCAAAAAAGTATAATTAAAGAAGGGTATATGTACGTGAACAACCACTGTTATTATCAGAAAATGCAGGCTCTAAATTTCTAAAATTTTATAAGGAAATGAACTTACAATTGGACAAAAATTACAAGGTACCACAACAAGACTTATGACAACTTAAATATCTGATAAAAGTATAAAAAAACGTTACGAATAATATTTTTAAGAATTCACTTTTTACTTTAAATTAAATTTATAATTCAGCAAGTCTGTGATTACTGATTATAAGAAAAGATGGATCGACCATTTACAGAGAATGGATTATGGAAGGTTTCCGAAGTTGGCATGGAATTATAAACCACGAGGAAGACGGGACCCTGGCAGACCAAAAAAGCGATGGAGTATTGAGCCGGAACAGCCCATGAGGCCTATACCATGAAGAAGAAGAAGAAGAAGAAGATGATGATGAAGAAGATGATGATGATGATGATGATGATGATGGATTAAATTTTCCAAAATTTGGAAATTTTCACACATATTATTTCATAACTCCACAACAATTAGAGATAGAATTCTGAAATTTTGTACACTGATTTAAAATGAATTTATGCGAAAGGTAGACTACAATAATGCCCATTTCTTTGAAAATAGAAAAATTAGGTCCCAAAACAATATGTTAATTTTAATATATTTTATATACGCCAAATAAAAAATTAATTGTATTAAAATAAACAACTCTACATGTCTGAGAGTAGACTAATTTTCAGAAATAAGTATTTATTACATGCAGGAAACATATTAAAGATGTCAGAGAGACCAAAACAATGTTATGGTTACAAAATGATGTAACTGCAGTTTTTTTTTTTTTCATACTCTGATAAAACTGGTTTGAAGAATATTATTCGTAACCCTTTTTGTGCTTTTATCACATATTTAAGTTCTAATAAGTGTTGTTGTGGTACCTTGTAATTTTTGTCCAGTTGTGAGTTCATTTTCTTACAAAATTTTAGAAATTTAGAGCCTGCATTTTCTGTTAATATTTGTGGTCTTTCACGTACATATAACCTTAGAAATAATAAGTACGAGAGAAAGGGACGTTAAACTTTTCGGGAGGAAATAGATCAAAATACAAAACAGCCTTAAAGAATTGAGAGGCGAATTGATTGTCCTCTCCAACAGCAAAGTTTTTCGTCTGTTAAGCACTGAAGGAAACAAAAGACGTTAACAATAAAACAAATGCAATAATTTTAGTTGTTACAAATTGATTATATAAGTTGGATGTCCAAAGAAATGTACAATGTGTTTTATGACTGGCAAATTTGAATCTGTGACTCGTGTACGACGTGAATTTCGTCGAGTGTTTAACGAAGAACTACCACACGAGAATAATATTCGTCGTTGGAATAAGACAGTTAAAAGAGACTGGAAGCCTATTGGAGTAAAAGCGTACTGGAAGATCATCGAAAAATGATGAAACGGTAGAAGCCATTCGAAGATCGTTTGTTCAGAGTCCGAAGAAATCAGTTCGTAAATATGTCACGACAATTAGGACTACGGAAAAGAACAATAATTTTATTCATAGAAATTTAAGAGAATGTCTTCATCCAACTCATAGCTTATAAATGTCAATTGTTACATACACTGCATCCAGATGATTATCACAAAAGGCATGTGTTTGCTGTGGGTATGCTTAATGAGTCATAGATTCTTTTGCCAGCCACAAAACACATTTCACTTTTCTTTGGACATCCGTCTTGTATAATTTTATTAATTGTAACAATAAAAATTATTGTAGTTGTTCGATTGTTACCGTCTTTTGTTTCCTTCAGTGCCTCAAACATACATACGAGAAACTTTGAGTTTTCTTTTCATCTGACAACAACAGGGATTTGAGAAACAGGGAAAAATATTTATTAGCCACCGGCGTAGCTCAGTCGGCTGAGGCGCTTGCTTACCGGTCCGAAGTTGCGCTCAGGCGTGTGTTCGATTCCCGTTTGGGCTGATTACCTGGTTGGGTTTTTCCAAGGTTTCCTCACCGTAAGGGGAATTTATTTTATTTTAGTAGGTTATTTACGACGCTTTATCAACATCTTAGGTTATTTAGCGTCTGAATGAGATAAAGGTGATGATGCCGGTAAAATGAGTCCGGGGTCCAACACCGAAAGGTACCTAGCATTTGCTCATATTTGGGTTTAGGGAAAACTCCGGAAAAACCTCAACCAGGTAACTTGCCCCGACCGGGAATGGAACCCGGCCACCTGGTTTCGCGGCTAGATGTGCTAACCGTTACTCCACAAGTGTGGACCGTAAGGGTAATGTCAGGTAATATATGCCGAATCCTCGGCCTCAACACGCCAAATACGATCCCGCTATCACCAAAACCCATCGACTCTAAATAACCGTTTAAAAATTATGATTCTTTACACTAATATCGATGATATTATATTTTATTAGTAGGTTATTTTACGACGCTTTATCAACAGCTTAGGTTATTTAGCGTCTGAATGAGATGAAGGTGATAAAGTCGGTGAAATGAGTCCGGGGTCCAATACCGAAAGTTACCCAGCATTAGCTCATTCGATGATATTAGGCTGAACTTAAATTATGTATTAACGGCCATATTCTATAAATAAAATAAAGTTATGCCAAATATACCCTACAGTATTGTATGTACTGGATAATCTATTTCTCAATATTGCCTCTAATGGCAATGTATCAATTTCAAATTTATTAATGTAATACACTAGATGTACACTATATTAGGCATTGCAGTCCGAAGCAGAAGCTTGTGCTTGTGCTTGGGCGCAGTTCAGTTTAATTATAAAAATTGAAGTGTGTTCATTCTGCGCAACATATTAATATAGACCATGTAATAACAAACACAAATATAGAAAATACAAAGCACACGAGTATTAGATTACAATATTTTTAAACTCAATTAGCTTAAGGAAATAAAAACAAGTGAATAATTAATCTAATTTGTTTCCTAAATCTATGTGTGTTCAGTGTACTTAGTTCAGGGTAAGCTCTAATTAATGCATTATAATATAATATATTATATTCTGGGCCCAAAATTTCTGCTGTGTTTTAATCCAGCAGTTGTGTGGTAAAACTGTATATGTAACTCAAAGGCAGAGTTAGCTTAACAACAGTTATGTTATTGATTCTATCTAGTGTACCTTGCTTATGTTGCTTGTATCTGATTACTACGAATTTTGAGTGCGTGACAAGAGTAACTGCCTAACATGCGTATTCAAATTTTGATGAACTGCTGTTGCTGTAGCGTTGCCAGATTGTGTGTCGGAGCTTAATTTTTCTCGGAAATTAGGGCCGGGCACAATTCTCGAAAAGAATAATTTGGACACAGTTTGCAATGGTAAATTTCGTGGTGACTTGCATCTGCGCGAATTGTGGTTCACCCTGCATTTTCAATGAAGAGTGCCTTTAAACACATCGGAAGGAAATATAACGTTACTCTTCAGAAACGATGGCATGTTGCTATGAGGTAAAAATGGTGAAATAACAGCCACGAAAATATAAATTACTCCGACGAAACATTCCTAAGCTACTCTGTCCACTAAAAAAAAATTCTTCCCGCTATCAAACCCATTTCTTCTTGAAGAGTAAGGTTCGGATAAAGTAGCTGTTTCAGAATATGCGTCTGACAACGAATATTCAGTTCCTATCGGCTGTACTGTCCATTCACTGATGTTTTAGCTAGGGGGTGGAGAGCGCTCTTCCCAGCAGGTAGAGCTTTAACTAATGGAAGGGAGTAGTGTTTATTTAGTCTGAAGCAAGCCAAGGCCCTATCCTATACAGCCTATCCTGATACAGCTACTTTATCCGAACCTTATTGATGAATAGAAAAGTGGGGAAATAAGGTGCAATGAGAAAATTCAGAGTAGTATGAATTTTTCATTAATCCCGTTGCCTTAGAAAGTGACTAGTCCGTTCAGGAAACATGTCTTGTTATTGTGTACTACGTAGTGTGATTTCTTAAAATAGTAGATAAATTTCATTTATTATTTTTGCCATTCTCTTTGTAATAATATACCTCCGAGATGCTGTTTCACATAGGTTTTTGCTACATCCCTTCATTGTACCACTGTGTACTGCGTTTGGATTTACCGTTAAAACCGTTTAATATGGATACTGGATAGTCAATATTACAATTTCTTATGCAATTTGGAACTAATTATTCAACGCTGCCAAACTGGTTTCTTGTCGTTCCTATGTATGCTTTATGTTGTAGATAAGAGTATTACGGACATGCCAAAATGAATTTACTTTAAGCGTCAGAAATATAAATTTCCGACCTATAAAAATATTTAAATACGATATTTAGTTAATGATTTATTTGTCCACATGTTTATTTATCTAACACAGCAAACACTTGACTTGACTCGACTCATTTAGATTATAAATGAAGAAACAGTGTACAATATGAAATCACAGCCTAGTATATACAGTCACGGAGCTCAATATTTAGTAAATATGCATCCATAGAGAGTTGCTAATCACTAGCATCGCTACTATCGCCTCATTACAGGTAATGCGAAATAGTACCGACACAGTCTATTGTTCCTAGTACCCTCAACAACTCAAGCTTCGTGACTGTATATACTAGACTGTGATGAAATAGTGAACAAACATAACAAAAGAACATAGTTAATAATATATCAGAAGTTTATTAATGACTTGTTCAGTCTATAACTTATCTTACTATTATGTAATGAACAATTAATCAATACATTTCTGATATAGTGTTATAGTTCTATATGTCCTTTTGTTATGTTTGTTCAGCAATATTTCATAGCACTTGTCTCACAGTTATGTAAGATGAGTTATAGATTGAACAATTCATTAATACATTTCTGATTATTTGAAGGATAAGGGGGAAAAAACAAGGTAAGTCAATTTTCTTCACTATCGAGAAAAACGAAATTATGGTTTCAAAACCTTACTTGGCAAGTAAAAAAAACATGCATTGAATAAATGAAACTTCAAATGTAGTACATGAAATAAAGCCTGATCTGAATTCCGGCATTTCATGATCATCGAAGGAAAGTATATAAACCGTTGTAACTACCAATTTTCGTAGGAAAAAACCAGGTAAGTCATCTGGTTCTGGCTCTGGTTGTGAATGTTTCCCAGTTAATTTTTGTTTGTATATTATTTTGCATTCCATCTATAACATGAGAAATAAAGCAATGAGACGTCCAAGTGCGCTGAATTCTAGTGCACATGGGAATTTTACACTTCTAGATGTGGCTGATAAATATATAGTCATAATTTAAAATAAAAAATCTGATGAAGTGAATTTGAAACAGAAGGAAAACGTCAGGGGCGTCATTTCAGTTTTTGCTTGTAAAGGGGGGCATTTTAAGGAAGATCTCATAGGGTATATCTCGTGGCATAGTTCCTCCTTATTTCATCTGAAATAAACTGTTCTCAATACCGTAAACTTGGGAGCGCTAGGGTAAACTTGATCATTTTAAAAAATAAAGATTTAAACCATGATATTAGATGTACTGAACATACTTTCAAAATTCCTTATTTTTTCTACATTTCATAAATACTTTTTATTATTTTAAGTCACAAATAAGTCTGATATCATGGCTTATTAATTTGGTTCCTTATGGTCATTTTAACCCCACTTTACAGTACATTTTCAGTTTCCATATAGGCCTATGACCTAGTTTTAACTTTCAATTATAATTACACGATTCCTAATTTGCATAAACTTGCTCTTAATATGGTGTAGGTAAGAAGAAATGAACACACACAATTTTACTGTTACAGACATTTTAATTATTACCAGTATACAAATGGGAGTAAGTACTAAATATGGAAGGTATATAAAGACAGAAATAGTTAATTTAACACAATCTAATTATGAAGTACTTAACTGTGCCATTAATTTCCAAATGAATCCAATTCTATCTAATAACATATTGGTTATTATTCATTACAATTTCAAATAAGTCATACTGATGTGTGAAAGGTGTAGACCACAGAAAAACAAAATAATAGAAGTGCACGGCGCATGTGTAGACTATAAATTTTATTGCAATTTTGTCTCAATATTACGCATCGTGAAATGAAGAAGAAATTATCGTATTATAAAGTACCCAATTCATGTAAGAGCTTCACCTTGCTAAATTTAAATGCGGGCAGTATAAAGATATAAATAAAAAGAAATATCAACTTTTATTACAAATTCCATACATCCTTATATTTCTCATCATTTTCAGAATAACAATTAAGAACAGCATAAAGTTTAAACGAAATTATACAGATCAATAAATCTCCCGTCACTTTTTCCCTTTCAAGTACAATTTACTGCTACTAGATGAAACTCTTCCTTACAGTTCTGAACTTATCTGATCTCTTTTAAAAACTTCCAATTATATGAGAAAGGAAGATTATAAAATGCTCTATACTTGAAAAATATGAAGTAGTTTACTTCAGCAAAAGATGATTATAAAAATACTATAAGAAAGAACGGCTTACAGTTACATAATTTTGTGTTGAGAAAAGTCATTGACGTAGCAGCTCATGAACGACCTTTCAAAAACACAAGGACAGCTGGTAGAGAATAAGAATTGAGTAACCCATCAGTATAGATATTTATGGAATCTGTCAAGGAATATCAATTACTTATTTCATTTCGTTAGGTAAGGGCTCTTTTTTATGAGGATACCTTCTGATACAGTCGCTATCTCTGAACATCCTCCTTAGTTATTCAAGTTACTATACGAGCAATAAATTTAGTTTCAATGTGGAATGACCGTGTGCATTCAAGAAAGGCCGACGTCATGGGAATCCCATATTCATAGCGTGTTATCGTCTTTTTTAAACAACGCACGTTTCATTCAATAATAATGGGAATTCTTTATTTAGTTCCTCACTTCAACTATACATATACTCCATATTGTCGAAGACAATGAAATTACATGGTAATGTGCAAATGGTGAAATGAAACTGGAAATGCTCTAATGAAACACTTTTCCCACAGAAATTCGTAGGAACTTCAACCTCTTCCCCGCCAGAGGAGGATTCAATTGCCTGACAGTCCTTTGACCAACTTATGACCAACTCTTTACCGATTCATGGCCGATTGATAACAGAATAACTGGTCGACCTATTGAATGATAACATATATACGAATTTTGGTAGCCTACTGGATTTTCCTTTCAATATCAAGATTACAAAGCGAAATAAATTCAAATTTATATACGTCTATACAAGAGAGAGAAAACAAATACACTGAAAACCACAGTTTAAAATGTCCCTCAGTGATAGAGTAAAAATTAAATGGGCAAAGAAAAGAAAAAGTGATGGGACAAACATAACACCGTCTACCGTTGTGGAGTAACGGCTAGCCTTCCTGACAGTGAAACGAGCGGAACCGGGTTCAAATCCTGGTTTGGGAAAGTTACCTGTTTAGGGTTTTTTCCGAGGTTTTCCCTCAATCACTTGAAGCAGAATTGCTGCGTAACTTTCGGCGTTGGACCTCGGACTCATTTCGCCTTCATTAGCATCATCTTCAATAGTACAGGTTGACCAGGAGGACATAGCGGACAGGGTTCCAGGATCCACCTGAAGATGGCATCTGTCTTCGAGAGCTGTAGATCTCCAGAGAAGCCTCAGGGGCTTCAACAAGCGGACTACGGTTAGTTAGACCTGGGGTGTGTAGCACCCTCGGATAGATAGCGCCTTGGTGAGTCGTGAAATAGACGGCGGCGTGTCTCTCTGGCTAAGGGTACAGCAGATTCAACCTCGTGAATTGCGAACAGATGCCATCGATCTGAGGAGGCCTCAGAGGAACATCGCAGGGAGGTGGAGGAGCGTTCCTGTTCACGTGGACTCCGTCAGACCTGGATACTGTGGCTGAAGTGATAAGATGGCAGCACACAGTGAATCACGTGCTTGACGACCAGTTTTAAAAACTTAAAAATCATCCCAATAAAAAAGGATGTTAAGCCGAAGGCTGCGGTGCTTGCCTACGGGCTCTCCTCCGAAGATAAAAACATATCAGGGGGATAAAGCCGAACATAAAACTGTGGTAATACGTATATGAAAACATTTAGAAGATTGCAAGACATATCATTAAAGAAATGAAGGAGTTATAACATAGCTGTTCTTGCTAGATAGAGACGCTTGGAATAACAGATCAAATGTCCAAATGATTAGGAAAAAAAGGACAATAATATCAATATTTTGCTTGATATTCCATTTAAAAAATAAGATAGCGGTGTACTTATGTTATAATATTGTAATATTTTCATAACTTATAGCGGCTAGTGTTATTTCATAGCATTTCTTTTCAGTATTTGTTATAAAACGGTATACATTAATTTATTAAACCAAATTGTAATAACAATTGAAGAGAATATGTGACAAGTCATTTCGAACATTTGGCAGGAAGAAGCAAGTCGAATACTTCAGAATAATCTTCGAGATGTCATAAATGCATTGAAGCAGGAAAAGAACACATTCAAAATCTCTTTTCACACATAAGAAGCACTTGCATACATTTGAACTTGGTTGTGCAAATTTTCCCCGCTGAACAGTTTTAGAAACTAAAGTTGCAAGTTATTTTCCTTGCATATGAACTGTAATTTCTCATTCGTCAGCTTTCTCTGTAATCTGGAGTTTCCCGAATGCAGGTGTTTTATCACTCAACCATCTCGCCCGATATATTTTCTCTTACAGACTATTTCTTCGAATGAGAAATAAAAAATAAAGGAGAGACAAGAATCTATAGTCTTTGCATCATGAACCTTGACACCCATTAATTGCGTTATTATACCTCTCGACAGAATATCTGCTGCTACAAGGCAATCAAGATTGAATTATTCCTGCGTTATTTATGCCACTTCTTGTTCTCGCCTGTACTTAAGTATTGCAGTTTTATCAGCAGTAATCTGACTAGAGGTTGTTTATTTATCTAGAGAAAATGAAAATTCGAGTGGGATTTAATTAACTATTACACGATTAGAAGAAAGTATATAAAGATTAGAAGAAATAAAGTATTCTAATACAATAAAATAGGTATTAATTGACTTACTAAAATTCTATTTCAATAATGTTAGCTTCACAAAAACGAAAACGTTTGAACGGAGCCGCCATTTGCAGTTGACTATCTATGCGGTAAAAAAATGACGATCGTAAAGCATGTTTATAGTACCGTAAAGAATTCGCAATTTTAAATGTTAGCAAACAAAGAAACAAATGGTGGGGAGATGATAAAAACAGAAGAAAGTATATTAAGATAAGAAATAAAGTACTCCAACATAATAAGATACGTATTAATTGTCTTGCTAAAATTTCATTTCACTAATGTTAGCTTCACCAAAACGTTTGAGTGGAGCCGCCATTTTCAGCGGACAGTTGTCTTGAGATTCAGGAGGCATTTTCGAAAATGCGATTTAAATCCACTCTAAATTAAAGCGATTGATACATAAACAATCAATTGTTTGTATTTTAATTATTTTTGGCATTTTTGTTAGTGAAATTCTGAAACAAAAGTTTTTTTTTTCTGTTGCTTTCGTACTATCGTAACTCCATAATTATGAATGTGATCCCATTAATTTATTTACATTTCTTTTGTTCCAAACAACTTCACGAATCATCTCCATACACCGGAGAAAAATTTTGTGAATCACCCTGTATAGAGTTTCAATAGTAGCTAACTGCTACATTGTCACTTAAGTCGCTCTAAAGAAGAAGAATAAGAATAAGAAGAAGAAGAAGAAGAAGAAGAACCGAATTCTGGCTGGGAAGAAACTGAAACAATGTTTTTGTGTTGAAAAATGTATGCCTTTCGACTGGTGCTATACATTTTTTAACGATTTTTAACATGTTTTCTCTATTTTTTTCCAGTAGCTAATTTAAATGGTTCTCGGAATCACAGAGCTGTTGTATTTAAGTTTCTTCTTTGTTAATTCGTATCAATATAATTGCATGCTCAGAATGACTAATCGTAATCAGTTTTATGTTTGACGAATACTCACTACTTAATTTTACTGAGACAACTCACGACCGCTGCTTTTGTTTCTTGACGAAGGTCTTTGTCAAGTTATTAATTATTTTTTGTGAATAAAAATTCGGTAATAAAGTAAGAGTCTATGAAGTCAGAAATGTCTTGCGATATGATAGAGATATAAAGTCTACTGTTTATATTGCTTAGTTACTTATAAATAGCTTTTAAGGAACCCGCAGGTTCATTGCCGGCTTCACATAAGCCCGCCATCGGTCCCTACCCTGTGCAAGATTAATCCAGTCTCTATCATCATATCCCACCTCCTCAAATCCATTTTAATATTATCCTACCATCTACATCTCGGCCTCCCTAAAGGTATTTTTCCCATCGGTCTCCCAACTAACACTCTATGCATTTCTGGATTCGCCCATACGTAATTACATGCCCTACCCATTTCAAACGTCTGGATATAGTCCTAATGTTGCTAATTATGCCAGGTGAAGAATACAATGCGTGCAGTTCTGCGTTATGTAACTCTCCATTCTTCTGTAACTTCATCCCTCTTAGCCCCAAATATTTTCCTAAGCACCTTATTCTCAAACATCCTTAATCTTAGTTCATCTCTCAAAGTGAGCGTCCAAGTTTCACAACCATGCAGAACAACCGATAATATAACTGCTTCTCAACCGAATAATAACAGGCATTTCCCATATTTATTCTGCGTTTAATTTCCTCCCGAGTGTCATTTATATTTGTTACTGTTGCTCTAAGATATTTGAATTTTTCCACATCTTCGAAGGATAAATCTTCAATTTTTATGTTTCCATTTCGTACAATATTATGGTCACGAGACATAATTATATACTTTGTCTTTTCTGATTTACTTCAAACCAATCGCTTTACTTGCTTCAAGTAAAATTTCCATGTTTTCCCTAATAGTTTATGGATTTTCTCCTAACATATTCACATCATTCGCATAGACAAGAAGCTGATGTAATCCGTTCAATTACAAACCCTGTCTGTTATCTTTAACTTTCCTAATGGCATATTCTAGAGCGAAGTAAAAAATTAAAGGTGATAGTGCATCTCCTTGCGTTAGCCCGCAGTGAATTGAAAAAGCATCAGATAGAGATAAAGTTTGTATTGCACTAGAGTTAATATAAGCTTTAGCAAATACGTAATAGACCAACTTCACAAAGGCTTTTATCTTCATTATTAAAACAAAATATACGAACTTGTATTTTCCTAACATATCTGAACGACATAAAAATAGAAATAAAAACTACATGAAAGGCAAACTGAGCCTTATCAATTAATGTATTTTTTCTTAGTTCTTAATAACAATAAAATAATTTATACCTAAGTCACAAATGAAGTGTGAATTTCAAATTGTAGCTGTGCCAAAACATTTGGAAATATAACAGTGCATAGACTATTCAAATCAAATAGTAACATCAAGTTTTTCGCATCTGAGAGTCTTACTTCAATTCCATTATTTTATCTTTCATAAAATAATAAATATTTTCTGAATATTCTTGACATAAACATGTACAATGCATGTGCATGTATATAAGAAGGGTTCAGAGGCATAGTGGGCCAAGCGCCATTTATTAAAAACGGAGAAAGCAAAGGTTAAAGTTAAGTGAATACCATAGTTTAATGAAGATTGACATATAATTTAGTTTTAATTTGTATACTAAATTACTTGCTATATGTTTCCATTGAATTATGGTAATAGCTTCATTTTAACCCTTTTTTCTACGGTTTTAGTAAATGGCACTTGGAACTTGGCTCTGAACCTTTCATATATAGTATACATAGTTTGTATTTTCAACAAACACGAAAACTGTATTTGAGAGAAAATTTTCACAGACAAAAAATGAAGTTTTTTTTATATATTTATCGCGAGTACTTCTATTACAAAAGAAATATAACACATAAAAATACGTATTTTAATTGGTTATTTTAAGACGCTTTATCAACTGCTTTGGTTATCTATCGTCTAAGTGAGATGAAGGTGATAATGCTAGCGAGATGAGTCCAGGGTTCAGCGCAGAAAGTTACCCAGCATTTGCTATTATTGGTTCGAGGAAAAACCCCGGAAGAAACTGAACCAGGTAACTTGTCCCAACCAGGATTTCAACCCGAGCCCGCTCGTTCCACGATCAGACGTGCTAACCGTTACTCCACATCTGTGGACTAAAATACGTATTCCAAGGATTACTGGCAGTATTCTGCTCGCTCTTCTTCATTTTTCTGCAGCATGTTGTGAAAAATCTAAAGCAGTGTCTTAACGGGAGAGTAAAATGTCTGACACTAGATCTCGGACACCTAGTTTCCGTCTTAAGACTGCCAGTAGAGCAAGTTGCTGATATAGCGACACTGCTCTACTGGCCGTCTTAACACGGAAACTAGATGTCTGATATCTAGTGTCAGACATTTTATTCTTCCGTTAAGACCCAACTTTAGCTGCAAAATTTCAGTAAACAACTTCTGGTGACATCCTCGAATGAGTTTCAGCATGTACAACAAGCCGAGGGATGCTATTTAGATAATCTACTCTTAACAACACAGTTTACAATTTTATAATCAACAGCTATGTGGAAGCATGTAATGCAAAATTAAATTAATATTGAAAAAAAAAACTAACATGATATTAAGAGTGAAATTTTGATAAAATTACAACTTAGGTCCTCTAATCACCAATGCAAAGAAGCAATAGATTATTGTGTCTAATGACCATACGTGAAACGAAGCTTCTTCGGACATTTATCATCGTACGGGAGCACCCACAGCCATAGATTCATTATCGAATCATGTTACCTTTGACACCTACTATACAGTTACTCTGTAAAATTCATAGCAAACTTACAAGAACAGACTTGTTGATTAGTCAACTGTCCGAAAACAGGTCTGAACCTCACAAATGATCCAATATGGCACCACTTACGAGGCAACCAAGCCAGGAGGTAATGGGTAGTGAGGTCAGTTCCTTTCTCTCTCTATTGCATATATCGCCGATTAGCTACATATTATACTAATCAAACTTCAAATGCATAGAAAACAATTATTTATCGTCAAGTGAGATGTACTGCCTGATAATATAGGCTAGTAGGTGTACATAATATAAGAAGAGCCTGTATACTAAAATACTGTAGTTCACTCCTTTGAACGGATCAAAACTTATGATATATATCGATACAAAATTTCGAAGCACTTCCAGGCACTACCAAACCTCGATAGATTTATTTATAGTTGAAATGAAGTTTCCGGACTAAGATGCGAAACGTCTGGAAATATTTTCACCAGTAGACCACGGCATCTTGGCCCGGAAACTTCATTTAAACTAGACACCGGCCGTGAAAGCCTACATGTTAAGATTTATTTCTGTTTGTCGTATATATTCTCAGCTATAGTCACTTCTTGTATTGGTAAGCTGGACATGGTCTATTTACAAGTAAATGCCCTAAAAGTTGATCCTTTGTTTTCAGTCTGAATATTTCGTCAAGAGTTTTATATCACAGTGCAATTTAGTTCCCCCAATATGTTTAAGCATTCTGCCTCTAAGCGAGGACCCTCCGTAGTAACTTCAGGATAAATTTATATTGCTCTTCTAACCTCATGGAACGGGTTGAATTCTTTAGTTGATAATAAGAAGGGATAAAAAAAACTTACAAATCCATGTAAAACGAAAATTAATTATCAAATAACGTACAAAGAATTACTACAGGGTTCGGTAGTTGGTTCTGATTACTTTGGTAGAGCTGTAAAATGAAATGAGAGTAGCGAAAATGAAATGTTGTCAAGGCAACATGAACTTCCAAACATGCAGTTTTGTTAATCATGAATGCTTGGCCAGTTAACATACACATTTTTGTGGTATCAATATATATTGAAAGTAAATCCGTTGTTCAAACACAACGTCGATTTCGCCGTGAGTTCAATGTTCAGAGACACTGTAGGATTCCTGCGAGGAACACAATAGTGAGTTGGTTTAACATATTTAATGCCAGAGGCACTTTACAACCTTCTTTTCATGGTAGTGGGCGTTATGTTCGTACTCCAGAAAATATTCAAAGACTGAGATTGGCTGTGCAACGAAGTCCGTCAAGATCTGCAGTGCGACATGCTGCGGCCTTGCGCATATCTGACAGGACAGTTCGTCGGATATTGCACAAGGATTTTAATTTCATCCCTACAAGGTTCAAGCTGCTCAGCTGTTGAAACCGCAAAATAGGGCATCTCGACTTCATTTTGCAATGGAATTTGGTACTATTCAAGAAAATGATAATATGTTGAATAATTTGTTTTTGTCAAACGAAGCACATTTTCACTTAAATGGCTTCGTCAAGAAGCAAAATTTCCGATACTGGAGTCACACAAATCCTAGGCACTGCATGAACGGCCATTACATTGTAAAAAGGTGACCGTATGGTGTGCTGTTTCTGCTGCAGTCATAATTGGTCCCTATTTTTTCGAAGATGGAAATGAGAGAACCGTTACGGTGAATGGTGAACGGTATCGACAGATGTTACAGATATTTACAGGCGCACTAAACAGGGATGACATGTGAAGAGTACACGGGAAAAACGAACAATGTCACATTTCAATTAAAGGTGAGATAGTGACCTATTTCAGTATTTTGCTGCAAAATTTATTGATGTTTCTACTTTAAATGAAGGAAGTGATGAGTGTAAATATCCGTAGTTTTAACCCAGATAAGACTGAATTATTTTTGTTAAAAAAAAATACGATTTTTTGTATGAATTATTTAATTGTAATTGATACAACATAACAGCGCTGTTCCTAAATTTTTTATGTTGATAGTATCCGAGATTTTCAGCGTCCTATATATAGGACGTCAGTCATATCCCCATGCAAAAACATTATATGACATAAGTCGTTTTAGCACAAATATATATATAAATTGTTTAGCTTAACAATACATCAAATTAACACAAAATTGTAATATCATTCACACACAATAAGATTATTATATTTTTCGAGAATGTTTATGGTGTGTGATACGAGATAAAACATTTTACATGTACACCAACATCACATTTCATACATATTATTGTTGTCTTTTGTGACACTGTCTCCATCGAGTTTGTTTTTTCTTGAGATACCACAAAATGATTACTTCCATCAAACCTTGAATCTTTTTGCTCAGTCTTAGATGAGATGGTCTACGACAGTGGTCGTCAGCATTTGCTGAAATGGGTAAAGGGTAAGTGCAGCAGGATTAGGTAGAGAGCATACCCGCCAACAGCCACAAATGCACCTGCGGGTTAGAGACGATAGCCCGAGAGTGCAGTGAGTTGACGACCTCTGGTCTACCGCTTGAGTGTACATGTCGAGCAGTGGATTCGAGAACATCAAGACGTTGGCAAAATGCAAGATGATCGAGTTTTTCGTTGGAGTTTATCTTGTATAGCTGCCATGCATTTTGTTCTGCTACGTCAATGCAGAAGTACCATTTCTTGCTTCTAATAGATGTTTTGTACAGATTGATGTTTTGGTCCACCCGTATTTTTGTTGTACTAATATATGATATTGGGCTATTTCACAGATATTTTCTTCTTCAAATTTATAGAGGATCTTGAAACTGTGTGCACGGAAATTGAAAAATATAGTATTTCCCTGCTGTATGTCAACTTCTTCCCAATTGAAATTTATTATCTTTCTCTTCATCTGTACATCGGTTGCTGAATCACTAGTATTTCTACTGCCATTCTCACCATCGCCTTTACTATGTTCATCATCACCATTATGACTTTCATCATCATAATCATCCATTCCCTCTCCTTGTGTGCTGAGGGTTACTTCCGTCTCAGCTCGCAGCTGACTACGAGGCATATTGTCAATTGTAGGGTTATTTTCATCACCAGAATCCTCATCAGTTACGTTACCACATGCATTTTTTGGTGATAAAATGGTGATGGAAATGTTATTGCACTTAGATATAGCAACTTGGTCGTCCTGAATCATTTGTAAGGCTTCACTGAGTGAAAACTCCCTATTATATTCTCCTTAACATGAGTACCATCAGTCTCACGAAATGTCCCCTTTTATGACTGACGTACTACATGTAGTACGCCTAACTTTACCATGATATGGTATAACACTAAATAAAAAATTGAATTTAATTATGAATTATTATATACGAAGTACATCATACGAGTATGCCCTATCAATATCAAAAGCATCATATCTATAGCATGTGATATATACAGACTTCGAGAACAACATGTTCTGCTCACCAGCCATGACTCACACAAATATGTTCACAATAATGACTATGACAGAATGAACGTAATAAAAAAAAATTGGAGGCAATTTATAACACATAAGGATTATGGTATCATGATTGCCGACTATGAAAATCTTACACAGTAATGTTAAAAAAATAAAACGTCCGGTGTCCTATATATAGGACGTCAGTCTTATCTGGGTTAATTCTCCTTTACCACTTTTGGTAAAAATAACACTAAAGTTTGTAGTAATACAGTGAATTAGATAATGACATCACCCTTACCAGCATTGTGACATTGTTCGTTTTTCCCGTGTACCCTTCATGTGGTTTCAACGAGATGGGACTACGGTCCATACTGTCAGAAACACACTGAGATTGTTGAGAAATTTCTTCCCAGGACGCATAGTTTCTCAGTTTGGAGATATCAATTGGCCGGCTCGATCCCCAGATCGAACAGCTCCTGACTTCTTTTTGTGGGGACACTTCAAAGCAAGAGTGTTTCAAACCAGACAACGCTCTATCCAGTATCTGAAGAACAGGATACAGGCTGAAGTGCAAGAAATTAACGAAAGCCCAGGTTTATTGCAAAGTGTCATGAACGATTTTCGTGTAAGATTAGCCTACAACAGGTCATAAGATACCAAGGGGGTCACTTGAAATGTATAATTAAAAAAATGAAGACATTCCAATAAATTGCATTATTCAAACTACATACTGTCTTATTTTTTAATTTTTAAACAAATACTGGACCCTGTACATACTGTACACAGAAAGAGAGCGCAAAACTACATATAAGATAGAAGAAAACAACATTGGAGAACTAATGAAATCCAGCAGGATAACATCCACTGCTTCTGTAAAAAATAATTGCAGAAAAGGACGAAATGTAACCAGAAAATAATAAAGGAAAGAACAAAGAAAAATACTGAAGGAAGAAGAGAAAAATATAATGGAAAGAGACACTAAAATAATATGAAGACAAAGAGAAGAAATCGGTGTAAGAAAAGAATAAGTGACTGTGCACCGTTAGCCGAACTACTAGAGCGAGGACTTTCTATGCTGGTAACCCAGGTTCGAATCCCGGCGAATCCAGGTGAAATTCATGATGGACAAAGACTGTACTTGATGGTATGTTTTTCACGGGATACTCCAGTTTCCCCTACCGGCCAGGTTCGAATCCCGACGAATCCAGGTGGAATTCATGATGGACAAAGACTGTACTTGGTGGTATGTTTTTCACGGGATACTCCAGTTTCCCTTACCGGCATTGTACCGTTGCTTCATTAACCATCATACCGTGCTAAGAATTTCTCTCCCTTGGTCCAACGAAGCAACACGGAAGCAAAAAGAACTGCAGTTTCGGCTAGGGGAAAGCTTGGACTTAGAGGAAGAGAGGGAAGATGGTAAGAGTTGCAAGATAAGGAAGAGAGGTGGAGAATAATGAGGCATCAAAGGAGAAAAAAGTCGTGTAGAAGTTATTTCAGTACAAATTTTTTACTCGAATAAAATAAATAAATTATCTTTAAGCTTGCTAGCCTAGGCCAGGAACAGCATTAGGCTCGCGTACGAGCAAGTTACACATAGTAGTCGTCACTCGCTCGTATGCGCTATATCAAGCGTACCTGAAGAGGGAAAGTCTACTAAGCAAGGGTGCAGAAAGGAGAGAAGAGTAAATCTTCGATCCGTTTTAACCCCGACTAGGTGGGAGGTGACATTCCTTTTTAAGGTTACAAAATGGGGAAATGTCCAATGTATAATATGCAAAAAGCACATGATGTGCAGAAAACATAATTTAAAGCAACACTTTGTAAATATGAGGACCATGAACTGTCCATGTTTGGTAGTACCCTAGATCATATATACCCAGATTGCTCGGCCTTATAGGCTTTGACGGTAACAACTTTCGTCAGGTTTGCTATGCTGCCATCTAGTTGTTACATAAAGAGTCACATCATAACTCCCATTTGAATTACATTAGCGACTGTACTGTCATCTCGTGTTCGTTTACTGCGGACGGGTGGCGATCCTGGCGGTTGTTATCTTCAAAGTGCAACCGTTTTTAATATAAGGATGAGCAATCTGGTACATATATGATCTGGGGTAGTTCATATGCTTGTGAAAAGTTATTCTCTACATTGAAACGTATGAAGCTAAGACTGACAGCAAACATAAAGGATACAAAATTAAAGCTGTTTTGCGACTTGCAGCATTGAAATACCTTAATCCGGATACTGCGAAAATAAATCAAGAAACAAAGAAAGTCCATTTTTCCAGAAAATAAGTCCTGAAGTTACACAGTTCTTGTTGTTATACTGTTGGAAGAGACAAAAAAATTGTTTTGTGAGAGAGTTACTTATGTTTGAAGTGTCCATGAAATTAGAAGTTAGTATGACACCTGCCAGAATCAAAACGAATGGAAAACATTTTCACGAATTGTTTTAATTAAACAGATGTGTTATTTTTACTCCTATTGTTTTAGTACATTTCGACTTAAGTATTGTGCAAACCAAATTAAAAAAATATATTTACTGCGATCGAATAAGAATTGTTAGTCTTGTTATATTCTGTTGGTAAAAAGCTATAAGTTCTTGTAGTTTCTTTATTTCGTTTGCCAGAAAGATTGAATTAATTTTCCTTAAGTAACATGCTTTAGGTACTGTATATTTTTCGAAATAAAATATATGTTTCTAAGAATAAATTTCAGCCACCGGCGTCGCTCAGTCTCTAAAGGTGCTTGTCTGCTGGTCTGAAGTTGCGCTCGGGCGCGGGTTCGATCTCCGCTGGTTGGTTCTTTCCGAGGTTTTCCGCAACCTTAAGGTGAACGCCAGGTAATCTATGGCGAATCCTCGGCCTCATCTCGCCAAATACCATCTCGCTATCACCAATCTGATCGACGTTAAATAACCTAGTAATTGATACAGCGTCGTTAAATAACCAACTAAAAAAATAATAAATCTCTTGTACACGTACAGATAGGTTCATTTCTACTACTACGACACTGCAAATAAATGAGATGGTACACAATGTGCTTATTTATTGCGATTCTTTCAATAATAAAGTTATTCCTGAACGCTGACACGTATGGCGCACCGTCATAATTGTTCAACCCTTGCTCAGTACATTCAACCCTCCATCATCATCGGTACGAGATGCATAAACAGTCCTTACGCGGGTCGCTCGTGTGCGCGTGAGTCTTTGCCGCTCCTGGTGTAGACTCGAGAGCAATGGTTATAAAGCATCATACTAATATAAATTATCCGTCAAGTTAACTTTTGTGGATTTGCTTAAATATTCCAAAACTGGAGCCGCTGAAAATTTGTTTCTACATAGTAATAAAGTCTTCAACTTTCTCAGACCGTGAAACGCACTACTGTGTAAAATCCAGAGTTCATTGCTACAGAGATTGAGCTCCTCCAGATTATGGAGACCATTGAAGACTCTTCTCGGAATCTGCACTAATTTGTTCTCAGATAAATCAACGTATTTCAAATTCGGAGTCAGAAGGAACGTATTTGAATACAGATTCGTTATGCTGCAGTTCTTCATACGTATTGCTTGCAAAGTTGGCGATATGAAGAATGGCCCAAATGCAGGAATAACTAGCCGTTCATTATTATGTAAGTCAATGTCCATTAACTTAACATTATAAAGGAATGAGGAAGGATCCATATAATGAAGGTTATTTGAATGTATCCTAGCTTTCTGTAAATTTATAATACCAGAAAATAATTGCTGTCCAAGTTCTTTTAAATTATTTCCACTTAAGTCTACAAATTTTAAAGCCCTCAAGTCTTGGAACACGTGTGAAGTCAACGATGAGATGAGGTTATTGTTTAAGTAAAGACTGACTAGTCTTGAGAGATTCATGAAGCTGCCTCTTCCAATGGCATATATTCTATTTGATGTTAGAAAGAGCCGTTTCAGAGATCTCTGGTCCATAAATACGCCGTATTGTAAGCTTGAAAATTTATTTCCAGAAAGATTGAGAGTATGCACTTTACTTAATCCACGAAACATTCCACTGCACCCCACTCCACGTAAATCGTTTTCTTTTAGGTTAAGAATTTTTAAATTTGACATCCCAGTAAAGGCGTGAGGTTCTATAAAACGTAAGCCACATCTGGTAATCTCCAGAAACTTTACTGTTGATATTCCTGTAATGATGAAAACTACTTTTCTCAATGTTCTGACGGGATTTAGGTTTATTCTGAGTGCTGAGATTTTCTTGCTGAGACCCTCGGGGATATCGCTGAGGCTGCCATTGTTACAAACAACGAAACGCTCTTCACACGTGCAGAAATCTGGACAAGAGGATCCGAGCACCACCAGCAGCGCATTGGTAACCTGGTACAGACAAAACGTATTCGTCAAATTAACAATCTCATATCGTGATAATTTTCAATCTGTTTTTCGAAAAATTAGCATTTCATGTCGGAGTACATAAGTATAAAGTTAACAAATGTATGTACAGTACATGTGCAAATAATTCATACAATTATCTGTGCACATATACAGGATAAACCGTAAGTAATGTTATTGATTTCACGGGCTTATTCTTTGAGACACTGCGAACAAAGAGTTTAATACAATTTCGCTCGTTCTTGATTCCTTTTCGAGATAAAAAATATGTTGTGTGAAACATTTCATTGCATGTTTTGGGAGAGCCATTGATTGCATTCCCAATGTGCGTAGCCAATTAAGAGAATAGTATATTATTATAATAAACGATTCAAAGAATTTTAGTTTTGCTTTCAAATGTGCAGAAATTTGATCCGAAAAAATGTAACTTTTTGTTCTGCAAAGGAATTCTTCAATGTTACATTTGTTCGAATTAAATTTCTGCACATTGAAGTGACAAAACTAAAATTATTTCAATAATTTATTATCATAATATTCTGCTCTCTTAAATCGACTGAGCATATGTAGCCTATTGGGAATTAAATCAATGGTTTCTAAAACCATGCTATGAAATGTTTCACACAAAACAATTTTTTATTTCGAAAAAGAAGCAAAACGCTCAAACCTGTATTAAACTATTTTGTTTAAAATATTTCAAAGAATAACCCCCTGAAATTACTGACATTACTTACGGTTCACTCTGTATATGTAGCGTGGATGTATGCCTGCCTTTGTACCTATGTATATAACAATGTATCCGTACATAGGCTGTAAGTTAATGACACAAATATTCTGGAGAAGTATTTCTGTCAACGAAACATTTTACAGTTTCATATGAAAATTGGTCTAGAATCGCTTAGTTTCTGAAATTAATAGGTATTTTATTGTTTAGTAGACTCCACTCGTATGTAGCTTTCACGAAATTAAAAAAATAAGGGGCTATATCATGTACGCATGGTACAACTCCATCCTAAGCACTTATTCTGAACTTAGGTTATAGGTATTTGTTTTGTTGCGCTGCTGATAATGCTGGTGGATTCGTGTGTAAGTTTTTGAAAAACGTTTACTCCCGTTAGGGTACTTTCCTGAATAAATTTCACACGCTCTTAATGCATTCCTTTCTAAGGCCGTAAAAGCAGCACATATCTGCCCATTATCATTGTAATGATCAGTACACAGCAACGAAAGCCAATAATAATTGTCTAGTAAGACAATGCACAAATTCTTAAAACGAAAAAAAAAAAAAAAAAATAGAACACAAAATGTCAATGCCAACTCTATAGGTAAATAAAAGTACGGTATGTGACCCTGAAACATTCAGTAAGTCGAAACTTAAGCATTTCTGGATCAATGTTTGTTAAGGACGTTTTTAATAACCCATCGATACGAAAAAGTCTCTAGAATATTTGACACCAAGTAATTTATAAGTAAGTAAGTAAGTAAGTATGTATGTATGTATGTATGTATGTATGTATGTATGTATGTATGTATGTATGTATGTATGTATGTATGTATGTATGTATGTATGTATGTATGTATGTATGTATGTATGTATGAGCAGTCAAATTAAAACGGGTCAGGTGTCAAAAATATACTAGAACATATTTCATTATCTCAAAAGTAATCTCCAAAACTGTTTATACATTTATCCCTCAGCTAGACAAGACGATCAATCCCATTCTTGAAAAAGCTTGTGGGCTGTCTAACGAACCAGTTCTTTATCAAGTTACACACGTCTTCATCCGATGCAAAACGGAGTCCACGAATGTCTTTCTTCAACTCTCCAAAGATGTGAAAATCTTATGGGGCGTGATCTGGGCTGTAGGGAGGATATTGAAGAGTTTCCCAACCAAAACTCTGAATCCTATTCCTCACGGAGTTGGCAGTATGTGGGCGGGCATTATCATGAAGAAGGATAAAGCCGTTCGATAGCATTCCATGACGTTTTGACTTAATGGCGCGAGTCAGTTTCTGTAAAGTTTCTTCATAATGCTGTGCATTGATCGTGGGCCCATGCTCGAGAGATTCAACAAGCATAGGACCCCTAGAATCGAAAAAGAATGACAACATTACTTTACCGGAACTTGTGTGTATTGCTTTGGACTTTCTTGGTGGGGAAGAATCTATGTATTTCCATTATTGACTCTTCCGTTTGCTCTCTGGTTCAAAATGGTGACACCACGATTCGTTCCCAGTGACAATACGGACAGAAATGCATACTCTTCCTCGTGGTATCTTTCCAAGTGAGAAGCAGCCATTCTATTTGTTTTTTGTTCCTCCGTAAACTGATGTGGAATGCATTGCACGCGGATTTTTCGGAAATGCAGATGTTTCGTTGCAATGACGTGTACAGAACCGTGACTTATTCCCACCAAACGACGAAGTTCTTCCACGATGATCCGTCGATTTCCCCATATAAGATCATCAACCTCAGCAATAACAGCAGGAGTGATGGCACGATGAGCCTGTCCTGGGCGAGCATCGTCTTTCAGTGACACGCGTCCCTCTCGGAATCTCTTGTGCCATTCCAGTGTTCGCATCCTATTATATTTAACCATGTGTAAGGGCTTGGGGCTCCGGACTCTGCGTTCGGGTTCGTCAGTAGATGAAGGATCCTTACCTGCAGGGCCCAGGAAGAATGACCCGCCTGTCAGCGTAGGATTCACAAATGCCACTCAGGCCATCCGGCGGTTTTACACCATCATCGCGTTTTATTTAGTTGGTTATTTAACGAAGCTGTATCAATTACTAGGTTATTTAGCTTTGATGAGATTGGTGATAGCAAGATGTTGTTTGGGGAGATGAGGCCGAGGATTCGCCATAGATTACCTGGCATTCACCTTACCGTTGGGGAAAACCTCGGAAAAAAGCCGCTCAGGTAATCAGCCTAAGCAGGGATCGAATCCGCGCCCGAGCGCAACTTCAGACCGGCAGGCAAGCGCCTTAACCGACTGAGCCACGCCGGTGGCTTCACAATCATCGCATATAAAATAAAAAATACACATGGCATTGAAGCAGGGAAAACCACAGAGAGGACTTCGCTATTCTGTTACGCAATAAGTTTGTATATCAATGGATTCAAATACAACTAAACGTATTCTTTATGCATGAGTGTGTGCGCGGAATCAACAAAAATCATACGTGTCTTTTCTTTCTCGGTGTACTCGCCAATAGCAAACTGATGGTAGGCCTTAACGAAGTTTTGGTCATTTTTTGGTTGCTGTTGAGTATTGTAAAATACCAGCAGAATGTGTAAGTTAAATATTTTGAAGGTAAAGCCTTGAAATTCTACTGTGGTTCTCTTATTTTCTGAAAAAAAAAGAAGAGAATTACAACACCCAACATATTGATAATTTATATTATTAGGCAGTACATCTCTCTTGACGATATGTGCTAGAGGAAGAACTTTATTGTTTGCATGCGTCTGCTAATCGGCGATGAATGCAATGGACGGAGAAAGGAACTGGTCACCCTACCCCATTATCTCCTGGTCTAGTTACCTCATAAGTGGTGCCTTGTTGGCATCACTTGTGAGGTTCAGACCTGTCTTCTGACAGTTGACTAAACAACAAAACAACAACTTCATTACACAAATGTCATTACTTTCGTCTAAGAGTGAACTATATTCTCGATCTCATACACCTTAAAAAAGTTTTTTTTTTTTAAATAGTAGTTAGCACATTGCATACAGTTGCTGTGCATTTTGTCCTACGCAATTTCAAACTAACTATTTGCTATCAGGAAAAACATGATTTACTAAGTTCATCAAATGATCAGTCTCAACGAATGAACTGTGCAATCTACTCGCGGTTTTATATTCCGTCATAAATGGAAATCCATTAACTTCAAGTAAAAGTTCATTTTATTTCATATGAATTAATCTTTTATATTGACTATAAATATTCAGTATCAACCAAATACACCGTGTACCGCTTAGAGGGATCGAGAAATAAGTGATAATTTAAAGTGTAAATAATGGTTTTGTAACACAACTTTTTACATAACTTAATGTAAAAAGTTTCGAAGAATAGTCAATGCAACTCGATGTATGCGCCCTACAAACACCTAAACGGTACTCAGCCTCGTGCCAAGTGTTCTGTAACATATTTTGTGGAGTGACTAGCGCAGCTACATTTGTAATTGCGTTGCCTCAGTTCTTCCAAAGAGTCAAATTTATCACGTTGGTATACAACGCCCATCACAAAGCCCCAGAAAAACGTAAGGGGGGTTCCGATCAACCTATCGAGAAAGTTTGCATCCAAGAAGTCATGCATTGCTTCATAGCAATGGGTAGAGGCCCATATCGCTGAAAAACCGATCCTGGGGTGGGGAGAGTTGGTCAACAACAAAAGTTCTGCAACATGTCCAGATACACATTCCCTGTGACTGTCGCTCGATGAAGAATGGCCCAGTGACGAAATGCTCTAATCATCTACTGAATGGCGTCAGGCTTGTTTCCGCGTTAAAGATTGGTGCGCACGCGTATGAACGTGTAGCTGTTTTTAAAACATTGTTGCATAAACTTGGACAGTTTCTGCATTTTCTCAGATGTAAATCACAATAATGTATTTATCTGATTTTAAATGGTGAACTTTATTTCTCGATCCCTCTAAGTGGGACACGTTGTATATGCAATTCTTCAAAATACAGCTTAGTTTTTATTTAAAAATTCATAATAAAAATTGTGGCAAAGTAGCTGTTCTTGAGGTTCTATCGTGTCCCCACTACGTGCATCGAAAACGCTGACATCTCCTCTTATATCTAACATAATTTTTCATCAATTATCCTCCTATCACAGGTCGGCGACATGAGGAGGAGGATGGTCCAGGAGTATTAGGGTGATCCTTAGCCATATAAGTGGATTTTTATTTTTGGTAAAAATTTAAAAGACCCCCCCCCACTAGAATTATTACACTTATTGAGAAAATAATTCTTTGAAAAAATGAGAGGGATTGGGTAATAAGAATACGTGGCACACTTGAAATGAAGTTTTAAACACTTCCTAAAGTTTCTATATTCAACCAGAAGTGAAATATTTATTACTTTTTTGTGTTATTGTTCACCATTAATGCTTCTATTGTTCTTAAAAGCCTTCAAATGGAGTTTATTTCTTCACATCTGGATAATGGTGCCGTTATTCTGACACAGTTTGCAGAATAAAATGTTTTTCTTCCTCTTTTGTCATATTGTTGTAGCCGTCATCAGTTTCACTCTCCGTTCTGCTGCATCATTTATAGTTCTTTGAAATATTTTGCGATATGTCGTCCTTCCTGGAAAAGCTCGTTACTTTCCCATTCTGATGGACGTGTTTCCAAGTCAGAATGTATTCAAAATCGTTCAAAAAATCTCCTTGAATCTTAAGAAGTAAAGTTTTCAATGTATTTTGCTAAATCTTGATCTCAGAAGTTTGGTTCAGCTGATAACTTTTTGATATTTCCCTCGAGACTTTCTCATCATTTCATAGCATCAGTATTTTAGTTTCAGCTAAAGCATATTTATTTTAGATCAACTTTTGATGTTCTTCAAAATTTGGATAACTGGCCCTTCAAAATAGTTTCAGAGATATGATGCCTACATGGTAAATAGGGAATATCTCTCCCTAATTTCTATTCAAGTACGTAACACACAAGCACCTTGAAAACGACCTGTTGGCTGCCGATGTATCAAAATAGAGCGCTTGCAGTTTTTCAGTGATTTTCCACTCTTCTAGTAATTGATACACTGCATCAGTTTGGTGTTGTCTACTGCCCGAAGCAATTACAGATACCCCTACCGTTTCATTGCGCCGAAAGTTATGATCATTGAAAGCCTTTCTATTTGGTCCTTACCGATAACAGTTAGAAGCGTTTTCATCCCAATGAACGGTGATCGAATGTAAGCCAAGTTCATTGAATTTTTTTAAGAGCTTTGTTCTTATTTCACTTCACAAACGCTTACGACATCGCGATATAGAACTGCGGTTTATAATAACGTTACTCAAGTCATAACCGAAGGCTTCTCTTTTGCAGACAATATTCTTACAGCATCACGATCACTCACTTTGCACTTATCAAATGTTTTGGCGTGATTACTTTCATTTTAGCTCATTTAGTTCCTTGTAAAGCAATGGAGTCATCTTAGACTTAAGTCGCTAGCTTGAAGGACTTTGCTGTTGCTTGGATCAGGTTCTCCAACTTGAATCATTTTCTGTGAATGAAGAGATTCATTATGTTCTGTTCCCTCTGTAAATAAAAACCGGTGTGTCAGAAATATTTACTATTTATTGAGTTATTTTGCTCGGTTTATAGACCAATTTTCTGAACCATAGGTTAATAGTGGGACAGCTTTGTATAAAATTTTAGTTGTGTTGAACGATGTGTTTTATTTTTTAAGGTTCTTCGTATTGTTCCACACATCTGTTGAAATTTACTCATTTTATTTTTGACGTCTTGTTCTTTTCAGTATAATATATTGCAGCCTAAATAGTTATATGAGGATACCTGTTCTATGATTTCATGATTTAAAACTATTTTACATCTTCTATGATCAACTCCTTCAAATGCCATTGTTTTTGTTTTATGATTAGAAGTTTTAGGATTATATTTTTCCATTATTAATTGTAGTTGATAAGCTGCCACCTGTAAGTCATCCTCTGATTCTGCCATCAAGATCTTATCGTCAGCAAAAAGCATGGACTTCAATAATGTCGTGCCTATATTTATGCCGGTTGTTATTTTATTCTGCCATTCTTCTGTGGCTTTATGTATATATTGAATAATGTTGGAGATAATGGGCAGCCTTGTTTAGCACCCTGATTTACAATTATTGTATCACTCGTTTTTTTTCCTATTCTTACTGATATTCTTGTCTCGTATAAGCTTTTAACCGTTTTCACTAGGTGTGTTGGATATCGTTCTTTGAACAATATATTCCATAACTTATTTCTTAAAACCTTGTCAAAGGCTTTTTTCGTAATCCACGAACATTATGTATGTAGGGAGATTAAATTCTCTTCTTTTCTGGATTATTTGTTGCATCACAAACACACAATCGGCACAGGACCGTCCTTTCCTAAATCCACACTGTATTTTGTTTAATTTTGTTTCACTAATGGTGTTCAAACGGCGAGTAATTATTTTAGAGTAGAGTTTGTAAGTGGAGTTCAATAGACTAATGCCTCGATAATTATTGAGATTTCCGCGGTCACCTTTTTTTATATATTGGGATTACTATTGCTTTTGTCCATTCTTCCGGTATTTTATATGTTATCCAACAGATGTTTAATATAATCAGTAAGCGTTGTTTTATTCCCACTGGGGCATATTTCAAAAGTTCTATATTCAGATCGTCGCTACCTGGAGATTTATTATTAGAGAAAGACTGTAGAATTTGTTCCATTTCTTCATATTCTATAAGATCAATATCACTTACAGGTACAGAAGTATCTTTGTGGACATATAAATCTTCCTCATAATGTTGAGTTGTCCATAATTCTTTAAAATACTGAAGCCAATCTTCTGTCCTTACATTATTCAATGCTACTGTGTCTCTCTCTTCTTTATTTAAATGTTTTAAAGCCTTATATGCCATAGTCTGTGCCCCATGTATATCATATTCTATATTACTCATGCAATTATCCCAACTTTGTCTGCTTAATTTTCGTGTTTCTCTTTTAACTATAGCGCATCTATATTTATATTCTGCTCTATCTGCTTCTGATTTCGTTTGGAGAAACTTTAAGTATGCTTTCCGTTTTTCTTCTATAATATGTTTCGTCTCTTCACTCCATATTTTAATATCTCTTTTACTTCTAAAAAGAAAATTGAAACCAGCGAAATGAAATTCCTTCGAAGTGTTGCTGGTCTCACTCTTTTAGATCATCAAAAGAACAAAAATATACAACAACTAAATATTTTTAATTTGACTGAGATAATACAACGACAAAAACATAACTGGTACCAACATATAAGAAGAATGAATGACGACCGGTTACCTAAAGTAATACTGAACTATGAACCAAGAGGACACAGAAATGTTGGTAGACCAAGAAGAAGATGGATAGACAACATAAACTTTGAAGACGGAACAGGCCAATAGGCCTAATCCCTGTGGTTTATGATGATGATGATGATGATGAGTTATTTTAAACAGTTTGTGAACAAATTAGATATAAGTTCGCGATTTAATTCTGGTAATATTCATTATATTCAACAGTAAGCATAGTGTACCGTCACAGCTTTTATTATTTAATTTTTAAGAATTTGCACTAATAGTTACCTTGCACTGACATTTTACTGAGCCACAGTGACCGCCTGGATTCTTTTTGTTGTTGATGTAGGAAACTTTTATCTCTTTTTACATCAATACGCGATCTGTTCCTATCAGTGGACCTGGTCTACCTTTCTTCCTTTGGTTTAGAACAGCGGTGACCAAAGAGGGTGTCGTGATTACATTTCCTGTATCTTGCTGTGTGTTTCATTCACGTACTTGACGCAAGCAGTGACGGTATCATGTCGCTCTACAAACTCTGTCTCTACAAGCAGTAAGAGGTGGTTTCTTAAAGAATGAGAAGGAGAACTTTTTTGTTGTTCTGTCGGACAAAATGTAACATGTTTACTTTGCTCATCGGTTCAATTAGAAGTATATAGAAACATTAATTGCCGCGCTGAATAATGTATTATTATAATAATAATAATAATAATAATAATAATAATAATAATAATAATAATAATTATTATTATTATTATTATTATTATTATTATTATTATTATTATTATTATTATTATTATTATTATTACTGACCACTAAGTATGTGTTTCTACAATTCTTCTGTACGTGCATGAATATTGCTATTTTTAGATCTTCTCCCTAGAAGGATAAAACTATTAAGGTTTTATCTCAATTTTAGTCTTCTTAATCATTACATGAGGGTAACTATTTATTAGTTATTCATTTAATAATAGTATTGTAGAAAAACTGATTCAATATTATGTGACAACGGCCAAGGAACTGTTAAACGCCAGGAATTGACATGTCTTAAATCAGAGCCAGGAAGAGAAACATGAAATAAATAAGTGTAAGAAAGTCAGCTACCTAATGGGGTTTGAAATATCTCCTGCTCTAAAGCCTTTTAATAGAACAGAATTTCTCAAAAGAGTACTGATTAAAATAGCTTAAATAACTTGTCCATAAGAAGTTCTTAATTTTGACCAAGTATCGAGAGATTAATTTAGAAAATTCCTGAATATATTCAAGAGGAAGGTTAAAAAAAGAAGCAAGAAAAATCGAATATTATTCACTGGCTCTTGATGACAGCAGAGACATCACTGATACAGTAAAGCTTAAGATTTTTATCCGCGGGATTGATCAAGATGTTAGTACAGGAACCACCACTGGTTATAGTTTTCATGCCAAGTACGAGTATCTTTCCTCTGTCTCCTTACTTCATAGGCTGTCTGTTGCATGTACTCACTGCAGCTCAAGTTTTGGTCACCGCTGGTTTAGAAGAAATTTGCGATCTTCTTCAATGGTGATCATTTGACGTCAGCATGTGTAATATGGAAGAGATCATCTAGTTTTTCTATAAATACCTGTTCTCATTGTTCTTGAAGTTTAGATCTGCGTTTGGAACTCTTGTAGCATTTTCCACACTTTATAGTATAAAGTTTATTCAATGTCTCACAGTTTTTCAACATTGTGTTCAAACTTTCTTGTAGGAATTCGTGCATTCTGTCAGAACACTTCCACTTCTTTCATAACCAGAGGTGCACTAGAACGTAAGTAAAACTGTTTTACTCTACATATATTGTACAACAACACTAAAACCTGACCACTACAAGGCAATTTTGCATCCACCATTTGTCTCTTCGTCTCCTAAGAGAAACAACGAATCAGACTTCATTGTTGCCATCTTGTATTATTTTTCAACCGCAAACGTTAAATTTAATCGTATCAATCTCCATCTTAGCAGTACAACAGTGTAACTGCGCAATACCAAATACATACAGTATTTGTGACAATCGGCACTTAGCAGGGTAGGGCTCTCCCACTCGAAGCTATGCGACATGCGTTCTCTCCATCTAATCTCATTCATCTAAATACCCTTGTTTTCCGGACGAATAAACAGAACATCTCTATCTACTATTTTCTTAGAATCCAGATAATTTAATTGCTACCCCCAAATCACACATACACCACAAACAACCCTAAGTCATAAATTCAACCTCTAATAACACTTTCTATTTGGGAAAAGTGTTCCGCTGCCAATCTTCAGGAAAGATGCGCCGCCATTTATGTACCTTCGTAGGATCGACTTCAAACTTCACACGATTTTTATTTGTACTATATGTAATAACTTTAAGAGATGTCCCATAGAAAATTCGAAAGTTTAAAATTAAGGATCATCCTAAGGAGCATATTGTGAGGTCACCATGGATATGTTACCGTTAAAACCCCTAAATTCGTCAACTAGTAAAAATTAGTTCAAGCAAATGAAAGCGAGTTTTCGTATGATCTAGAACAGGCCTGCACAAACGGCGCTCATTGAGCGCGGCCGCTCCTTCGGAGTGGGAGAGCCGTCCAAATAGCTCGCCAGAAAGTTATGTCGGAATGACGTATGCTTGATATAGGTAGAGGATAGTCCACGCAGCTATCTGGTGTAGTGTGTATTATCAGTAGCTATTTCACTTTGCCTATCTACGGCTACATAATGGAGAAATCTAAAAGACAGAAAAGTGATCATCAGGAAAATTCTTTCAATATTGCATGGGTTATTTTACGACGCTTTATCAACAGCTTAGGTTATTTAGCGTCTGAATGAACTGAAGGTGATAATGCCAGTGAAATGAGTCCGGGGTCCAACACCGAAAGTTACCCCGCATTTGCTCATGTTGGGTTGAGGGAAAACCCCGGAAAAACCTCAACCAGGTAACTTGCCCCGACCGGGAATCGAACGCGGGTCACCTGGTTTCGCGGCCAGACGCGCTAACCGTTACCCTACAGGTGTGGACTATTGCATGGGAAAATGCTTATTTTTCCACAGCAGCTGGAGTCAATACTTATCTGCCACAAAAGTTTGAAAGAAAGAGGAAAACATAATATAATGCGTCATTACTAGTCCACACATAGATATAAGATGGTTTTCTTGGTGAAGATCGCAGTAAAAAGGTTCAGAAGTTGAAAGTTGCATTATTACAAGAGGTAGAGTACGTTAGAATTTATTAATCTTCAACAATTTAAATATCTCTCTTCAGGGAAAAGGCCAGCTCATTGTTGGTGTGTTGAATAAATTACGGTATTTCAGTCGTATACTTACACTTTTCGTAAGTCAGTTTCGGGAAGGTAATATGGCTCACTTCCGAACGATAGAAACTGCTCGTGATGAAGCCAAAAGGTTTTTGTTTGGTAAAAGCCTAAACAAACCCCAAGGAGCATACTGTGAGGTCACTATGGATATGTTACCGTTAAAACCCGAAATCCGTCAACTAGTAAAAACTAGTTCAAGCAAATGAAAGCGAGTTTTCGTATGATCTAAAATCAATGACAGGTTAGGTTTGGTTTGTTTTTGTTTGGTAAAAGCCTAAACAAACCAAATCTAACCTGTCATTGATTCTAGATCTTACGAAAACTCGTTTTTTTTATCTGTTTACATTTTTAAAACTAGGTTTTACTGAGTTTGACGGATTTCGGGTTTTAACGGTAACAGATACACAACTAGCTTCAGCACGTTCGACCGGTGTGGATAAGAATTAGATCTACCCGGACATTAGTACAACTTACCAGACAATGGTCTAAACACCAAGTGTTGGGTCATCACGATCTCTTATAAATCAAGCAATCAAGAAATGTGATTCTACCTGAAAATATTCTTACTATTGGAAATGAATGCTTAGATAATACCGAAATAATAATTTTAAAATGGCTCAATTCATAAAAATGTTCAACTCATTATATCGTAAAAGTTATTTCCGGTTATAATGAATTACAATAAGAAAATAATTTTATTTTAGGAATGCAATTCACTGAAATACGCACTATTACAATTAACATACTAAGAAGTGGCTTTTAGCATGCGACATCCGTTTTTTTTTTTTTTTTTTTTTTTTTTTGCAATGATTTCTCCTAAATTGTCGAATGGATTTTGTTCATACTTAATACTTATAACTAAATTCACCAGGGAATTATGAACATAAATATAATAATTTTTACTCTGTAATGCGTAAGACGTAGTAACTAATACTAATTTATTCGAATTCCTCTGTAGCTGTTTTATTTTTGAGCTATTCCTTTCACAATAGAGTGTCAAATGAAACTGTATAGACTGTAAATCTAGAAAGAGTTTTATGTTTGTGAAAGTTAGTTATTGTCTATATCACAAAAAATTCACTCATTTATACTAAAAGTAATTAATCGAAATTCTTAATACACATTTTGTTACTTCTTAATTAATATTCTGCAAACTGACCTCTGGACTTAATTAGTACATGTCATAAATGAGATGTTATTGCAGGTAGGGCTATATGCCTTCTATATCTTGCGGAGCTAAATGACATTTGTGAGCAGTATGGGATGAAGATGAATGCAAATAACACGGAGATCATTGTTATCGGAAGGAAAATAAAGAATGTAAATGAGTGAATACGAAATGAGACAGTAGATCAAATGGACAGCTTCAGATACTTGTGGTGTACTATAAGCAGTAAATGAGCTGCTGCCAGGAAGTTAAAAGGAGAATTGTAATGACCAAGGAAGTTTTTAATAGAAAAAGAAATATCTTCTGCGAACCTCTGGAAAAAAAAAACAAAGGAAGAGACTAGTGAAGTGCTTTGTGTGGAGTGTGGCTTTGTATGGAGCTGAAACACAGATGATAAACCACAGAAGACAAAAATTATCCAATTCGAACATTTCACAAGAAGAGATTAGTCGAATATTTCAGAACAATATTTGGAGATGTCAAAAATGTACTGAAGCAGATGGAGGACACTTCGAACCTCTTGTGACACATAAGAATAAAATGCACTTGAATTCATTTTCAAATTGTTTATAAGCATTTAACCTTGGTAGGTTTTAGAAACTGTAGTTACTACCTTAAAAACGGCGCCCGATTTCGAGACAACTGGGCGAGGCGTGTAACAGAAAATGCCGCTGAGTTTACGGTGTAAGGATCCTGTACTTCAGGATTGACAGTTCTTGCAGAGGGAGAAAACACCACACTGCTCGGTCTGTCAACGCTCAGAGAGCGTCTGTTAGAATGAAAGTGGGTGATATCTACTGCGCGTACATTACTTTGATTTCTACACTCCAGTTACAATACACCAGTTGTACGAAATGAGGTTATAAGTAGTGATGAGATAAACTGCTCTTTTGTGATCACTGTGGTTGCTCATTTATGATCACGGTGATCTTAGACAGTGAAACAGTGATAAACAGTGATTGAACTGCGAACTTGTTCGAGGTGAATACTAAACCGTTCATTCTTCCCCGCTCATCAGAGCGTTTCACTGCGATGTTTCAATGCTCTCGATATTTTGCACATGGTAGGAGAGAGCGAGAAAACGTTGTGTTTGTACTTCACAGGAGTCAAGTGTAAGCACAATACTGAGACGTAAACATGGCCGTTTCATCATTTTAAAAACAGATTAAAGATCTAAAAATCAATATTTATTTATTCAATCATTAATTTAATCTAATGCTATAGACAAACTGAACATTCGTCGTCTGGCTACCCAATATAATGATTGTCGATTTGATCTTGTCCAGTATTCCTGAAGTGAAATATTATACATCTTGATTATACAACTTTTAACACTGTCTCGCTTCGCAATATGTATTATATGTCTTTCTCGTGTTAAATTCTAACATCTTAACCAGGTACGATAGAATTTAACACGAGAAAGACATATAATACATAATTCCAAAGTGAAATATTATGTAGGAAAAAACGGAAAATTAGTAATTTTGACATAATTCACACATAACTCAGAAGATGAATGTAACATTGTTATTTTTTTAATCATTGTTATATTTCGTAAAATTTTGTTATTATTGTAATTTTACTAGTTGACTAGTGTAGGCAATTAATAACGTCACTGCTTAAAATAATGGAATCGGATTAAGCAATGTAAAAACCTGCCACATTTTCGGCTATCGGCTGACAATAGTATATTTTCCGGCTTTAAGAAATTGAAATCTGTCTGGATCAGCCTGAAATCTACTGAGTTGGCTACACTTAGTGTATTATTAAAATAAGGCGCTCACTGTTCGCGGGCATAGTAGAAGCGTGAAAAACCGGGTAAGTCTCCAAAAGTAAATTTTAAAGGAGGAAGAAAACAAAGTTCACAAGACTCCCCTAAATCGTGTAATTAATTTGGGGAATTGAAATCCTGCATAAATATATATTCACATACGGGCTTTCAAAAGGAAATGTTTACAGTTATCTATCACTAAAGGTTCTTGGCTTAAAGTGACTTACCCGGTTTTTCTCGTCTATTGTTAAATTCTTACAGGGACTTACATATTTATGCACGAATTTTAAAAAAATCATTATTTACGTATACACATAAACATCCATTTTAATTATTATTTCACTACTTTTCAAAATATTGAATAATACAGTATAAGAACTTTGGCATAATACAATAAAGTCTTATAAGACATTTACAAAACCTTTTGTTATTACACATGTTATTTGGTATTTTCTGCATCTGCATCCAGTTCCTCCAAATCCGGGTCAATATTGGGTATGTTGTCAACTTTCAAGTTTTTGTAGAAGTCATGGAAGACATTGTCGATCAGTGATAAAAGTTCCAAGATGTCCTTCTTCTTTTCATCACTGACAGAAACAGGACCCTCATGAATCATAGGCAGTGATGTGTGGGTAATGTACTTTTGCCACGTCTACGGCTAGATAGTTCTCGGAAAGATTCTTCCTCGGAGAGAGAACTCTTGAAAAAATATTTTCGCTGTCTCTCGAGTGTATATCAGCCAGTGAATGCTGGTCCACAGAAATTTATTACCTTCTGTATCAACTTTCTTCATTAGGTAGGGCCCACTTGTTTTCGTCAAGGAATTGAAATCTAGAAAATGTTGTCCCTCAATCACAAATACTTTGAATGGCTTCTTACGTTTGCAAGACCTCACGAGCTGGTACCAGTCATTTGGATGGTTTATTTTCATCCCTGCCCTCTTCTTTTCTCTCTCGATAGCTGCATGGTCTGCATCGCACTCCATATGAGTATGCCCACTCACCAAAAACGTGTGATGAATTTCACGGATGTTAGGGTTCTTGTGAATAACAAAAGAAAACATAGCTGCCACAATACTGTTTCTGTTCTGTCCCCCGCAAGAGTCAGAATAAAATGTGATCTCTTCTATATGATCTGGCAATTGCAAAATAAACTAATAGAGACAGGAACCTATTTGATTAGCCTCTCTTCCAGACGTGGTTTCATTCCACATAAAACATGTAGCTTCGTCGGTGACTAGATTATGGACTGTCAGATTGAATGTCCATAATTGCATTTTATAAAAGGAAACTGATGTTGTAAGGTAAGGTGTCGGTAGGCACTGCTGCAAATCAAAGGCTAACACAGCTTTTCTGTCATCTTTCTGAGCCACTTCCTTATCATGTCTCTTGGCTTCATATGACTCCTCCGCAGCCTTGTGGTGGGTATCTCGTTCTTGTATTGCAGAGTCCCTAGCTTCTCCTGCCAAAGTGTTGATCTTCATTTTCAGTACATCACATTTGTGACAAGTGTCTTGTTTAGGTTTTTTGAATTCCAGATCAAGTTCATGGAAGCATCTAGAATAAATTTTCAGTGAAACAGGATTTTTAGTACAGTCTTTGTACAAATTATACATCTTTGATATATTAAGATCAGAGGACAGAAACCGCTTAGAATTTCTATTTCGGCAATAATGAAACTCATAGCTAGGGAAGTAGACTTTCTGCAGACTGTAAATCTTCCATTTTTGTTTTGTTTACAGGAGCAAACTTTCCTCTGCCATCAGATGCAATAATTCCAGAAAACGATTCCTTCTTCTTACTAGCTACCCGTTCGATGAAACCGGTTGTTTCCCCAAATGTTCTAAGATAGCATTCCCTGCAAATGGGCTGATTATTGCCTTGAATTATAATTTCATATTTACAAACTATTTCCCTTAACTTGGCGTTGTCTTCAACCACACGATGAGTCTTTGGTTTACTAATTGTTATCAATGAGGAAATATATCTGACCCTGTTATCAATATTCCTCAAAACACTTTTGGTGATCTTCTTCCATAAACTTTTCCAGACACTTCATTCGGCATGGTTTAAGGGGAAGCATTTCCCTTGCTTTCACTTCCTTCCCTTTTTCTGATACATGGGATTTTCCTTTATTCCTCAATTCTTTGTTAATTTGTTTGTCCTTCCTAGTTCTTTTCTTCTGAACAGCAGCATCTGGCTCAGAATTTTCGGACTGCTGTTCTTAATCGTTGTTGAATACATTGGTGTCTTCAGAATTTTCTTCCTCCTCACTCTCATCCACTGCGGTGTAAAATTGATTGTTTCCTATGTCTTCATCAGTGTGGTAGTCTGGATCTTTCACACTATCATCGGAATCGAAATCTACAGGCTCAGTATACTCATTTACATCTGGTCCAAATATATTTAGTAGATCTTCACTGCATGATTTTTGTGCAGGAGCCAGTGGAAATGTACCTAAAAATAAGGGTCCTAAAGTTGTAACACAGTCCTCCATATGTTTACTTTCATATCAGCTCATGATTTCAATGCTTTTTACAGCAACGATAGAATGACTGTCGAACATACACCTCATAATTTGTAACTATTGTTTGATTTAATCGGATTTTAAGTTATGTTTTGTCTTTTAAATTTCTTTATGCTTACAAGTTGCCCATGAGCCGCATAACAGTCGATTAAAGCGGAGTTTCCAACTTTTTGAGTGTCACGGACCCCTTAACATTCATACTCGAATTCGGTTCATTTTAAAATGCTTAACTTATAGCCGGAAGCATTTTTGGTGAACTCTGTAACAGAGTGGGGCATAACAAATAAATAATCCAAGAAGCTGAGAAAAGCAATAATTAAAATACTTTTGAAAATACATCTTGGCTTGGGAACGGCTTTTGAATCTATCACGGACTCCCTGGGGTCCGTGAGACACAGGTTGGGTACCGCTGAATTAAAGTACCAAGAAAGTAGCATATGTGATAAATACTGTGTCAAGCTGTCAACATTGTTAGAAAGAATATCACTTGCCATTACCACTGTGATCAGCAATTTCCTGAGGATAAGCTATCTTCCTTCTCTTAGCATGTTCAAAACAACTGTTATCACTGTGAGTATTTTTTAAACTTAGATTAACAAGAAGACGTGCCGATGTGACATTGTGTAAGTCGAACCACAGTTCACTTTGCTACTGTGTGACATTAAACCATACTGTACGATAAATGTTCAACTCACAGCTCATCCACAAGGCAGTTATGATTTGGCGGGCTTGTGATTATTGTGGGTACAGAAATATCTTAGTTCGCGCCTGTCTGCTGCTAAAACAAGAAAAAAGTAATACCTGAAATTTAATTCCGATCCATATTGTTGACGTTCTCTTTCCGAATATGGTTGTTCTAATTGTTTCTATTATTGATTCCCTTTTCCTTGTTGAAAACTACGAAGCAAAATGTTTGGTAACTCGACACGGAAGAAATTATGCGGACGTGAAGAAGAGAACAAATCAACTTACGGCACTGCTTCTTTCTTGATACGAAACTGTAAGGTCTATAATAACTAAGTAATTCGACTTACCCGGTTTTTCACGCAACCAAAATGAAGACTTGACAAACGAATAGTGATGTAATTAGACTTGCATGCTTTTGCTCGTTCGTACTTGGCAGGTGAATAACAAGCTTAGTCGACTTACCAACAATTTTGCATCAATTTCTGTTCTACCCGTTATTTCACCATGCTGTAGCATCTATACTAATTGGTATTAGACTTCCCCGGTTTTTCACGTTATAAAACTCGGCACTGGGAATCGATACATGCTAATAACTCATATTTCACAAAAAGTGGACTTACCCGGTTTTTCACGCTTCCTGTAGAGTTGTTCCCAGTGTTGTCACTAGGCAGCATAAGCATAGCAGCGCAGCGCACGCAGTGAGAAAAGAACATGAACCGTCTCAGCTGATGAGCAGATTAGCCCTCGAACTGTTATCACTGTTTACAGAGCTGTTTAATCACACGTGTGGTCGTGATTTTTCGATCACCGTGATAAAATCACAGGCCAGAGATTTTCTGCTCATCACTAGTTATAAGTGATCAATATTTGTAGTTTGCTGTAAACTAGTGCCCGTTCTTACTTTTTCTAACGTGCATCAATTTCACCCAGCTCTCAAAATACACCGCGAGATGTGTTCCTGCTGTTACCGTGGTTAGGAACACACGTTTCCATGCATATTACTCATCTTCTTACTGTTATTTAACGGTTACACGCAATTCAAAATAATATTGTTTCAAGACATTTCTGTATTTCATTGCTTCGTGGATTGCAGAATGTTTTCACTACAAGCTAATATATAAGATGCTCGCATTGGTTAGTGACAGGCCGAGTTCCGCTACCCCGTCCATCTTAAACGTCAATCCTGAAGTACTGTTGATAGTAGGCCTATAATAGACAGCTCTACAGAATCACTGGTATACATATCGGGAACTCAAATTAAGGGGCTCCATGATGATGTTACATCATTGTTTTTTAAGCACTAAAATTATTATCTATACTATAAATATACATACAATGTTTTTATTTTCCGCATGAATTAATTTTGTTTATGAATGCATCTTTTTTTAAAAACCAACCTCGAATATAATATTTACGCCACTTGTGCTCCGAACCCTTCATTTGTGTTCAGTTATGGCACGTATAAAAGTGTCCAATTTACTGCTTATCAAGTTATTGTAGCATAGGATTCTAAATATATGTGCATTGATTAGGTTAAACATTTTCTTATCGTTATATAACCCACATTTAATACTTATATGGATATCGATAAAACTGAGATAATTTTAACGCATGCGTGATTTAGTAATTTTTTTCATAAATGAACAGCAGAAATATGTGATATTATAAGCTGCACTCATAAGACTTTCTGGATACAATTAAAGAAGCAATCTAAAGCAATGATGCATTGAAATATAAATTGATATACCTATAGGCTGACTTAGTAGGAATAGAACAATGCTTTATTACCTATACAGAATGGAAGGTAACCACTGCACCAAAATGAAACTTATAATAGATCATGAGGAGAAGTTTGAAAAATCTAAATTATTTGTTTTTCTAACATTCATCGTTTTAGAGGAAAGCGTTATGTTTCTATCAAACATTTGGATACATCACAGTTACTGCAATAACTCTAGCAAGCGCGGCGACCTTTCCTTGCCTTTCCCTCTCCTACAGCTGTACTCAGTCACACGCACCCGACACTGCGCTACGTTGCAAGATTTATTTTAACGATTTGCGCAATTATTCAATTTAAATTCATGACTAAACGGTTTATTTTTTACTTGGTTATTTAACAATGCTGTATCAACTACGAGGTTATTTAGCGTCGATGGAATTGATAGTGAGATGATATTTAGCGAGATGAGGCCGAGGATTCGCCATAGATTACATGACATTTGCCTTATAGTTGGGGAAAACCTTGGAAAAAACCTAACCAGGTAATCAGTCCAAGCGGAAATCGAACCCGCGCCCGAGCACAATTCCGGATCGGCAGACAAGCGCCTTAGCCGTCTAAGCTACACCGGTGGCTTAAACGATTTAATTTGCAAAAAAAAAAAAAAAAAAAAAAAAAAAAAAAAAAAAAAACAAGTAAAAAAACAAAAAAAAAAAAAACAAAAGACTCGAGACATTATTCAGATCAATTTTACCTATCTGCTTGTATAGGAATCAGCCATTTACCTCGAGCCGTTACCGCAATAGAGCGCTAGTAGCGGGCCTTATCTCTACCAGGTTAAATAAATAAATAAATAAATAAATAAATAAATAAATAAATAAATAAATAAATAAATAAAATAAAGAAATAAAGAACCTTTGAAACAAAGTTGCCGTTGTTTTCGAAGAAAACTTAAAATATGACAAAAGTCTCAAATTTAGTCATAAAAATCATAAAAATTGCCAAATGGACTGAGCTCTCTTCAGTGTTTATAAAAGAAAACAAAGGTCTTTAAAATAAAGTGAAACGTAATTACAATGTTTTAACTCAAACTGAACACAAAAGCTTGAAATGGTTTCGCATTTATTGGGATGGTAAATTTTGGTGTTCTCACAAAATTTAATATTCAGTATCTTTAAGAGGAAGACTCGTGGACAGAGAGTCTGTCATAATGAAATCTCACAGAACAACGTGCTCTTTATAGAACACTATAGCGTCTGTAAATGGCGAAACTTGTTTAATACTGTACATAGCTGCTTGTGTGTACATTAACGGATAACTAGCTACACGAACGTGGGTTCTCTTCCGCCTAGGGGTGTACAAAACTAAAGAGACACGCGATTATATTGACTAATATTTCAAATCAAGTCGGATACGTAATAGTTTATTAGTTTATCTATCCATTTATTTAATTTTACTGGTATGATTAAGACTGTCAGGTGTTGTCTTTTACACCAACAAAGATAAAATACAAACAGAATACAAATATAAAACCAAACTAAAAGTCAGTAAAATATATACAACGAATCAAAACAATTTCAATTCAAATATAATTATTCTGCTCTTGAACTTTTACACAGAGCCTTATCCAATTGTTTCTGTAAATTCTGAAACATTCACGTTTCGAGGACACCGGGTCATTCACTATTTTGTGAACTGACGTCTTTTAGGAAAATATATTCTATACGAAATTACTACTGATTAAAAGTATTTGCACCAATCTAAAGCATATCAATACAAATATTAAAATTAATTGTAGTAATGATAACAATAATAATTTACAATAGTAATAGTGGTAGTAGTGGTAGTAGTGGTAGTAGTAGTAGTAGTAGTAGTAGTAGTAGTAGTAGTAGTAGTAGTAGTAGTAGTAGTAGTAGTAGTAGTAGTAGTAGTAGTAGTAATAATAATAATAATAATAATAATAATAATAATAACTATAAAGAAATCTCATGTAAGTTTCAGAAAATATAGACATTCTTTCTATCACTGTGGCTTTGTGCTTATTATAAATGCTCTCTTATGTGCTGTAGATCGCCATCTAGGTCTAGAATGTTTATCCAGGACGAGTCTGTCTACTATTAGCTAGGCTTACTACATAAAAGTAAAGCATTATTTTAATGTAAAATATTATAACAGTCGTATAGTAAACTCTTACCTGTGAGTTTATGTCTACCAAAATCCTTCTTAATGTGCAAGATCGAAGTGCCGTCTGATATTATGTTTTATGTAAATTTCAACTGAACAAGTGAAGCATTGTGCTTTCCCGTATACATAACAAAATATTCTTGTGCCCATGCTTCTTTGAAATTAAAACAATAGCTACAATTCGTCACATTCCACCACTTCACACACCCCTGATTATACTCCATTTCAGTTTGGTTGATAGGCTTTCCCCTCCACTCACACCCCTACCATCAGTGAAGGGGAAGATGCTACTGTCCCTCTCACAAACGTTTGACTAATTGACTTTCTACATAGTGACAAATTTTATTTCTGAAAGTTTTTACCGGTACTCTATATTTCGAAAGTCCATGCTAAGCGTTTGTATTGAATTTTATTGCTGCTTACATCAACTGGCACATTAAAAAGCTACTAACAACAGAAGATAAATGTTTTCTCCACCGCTAGTTGCTACTCTACAGCATACACAATGGGACAATCTGCACTGTGTCACTCCCCCATCACTTCATAATACAAACTGACATTCCTAAATGTAATTAATTATTAGTTGAAATATTGTAAGAACTACACTGAAATATACTCTAACATGTAATTGTCAAACATCTGTGACAATGCATTTTATGTTCACTTATGTACTTTATTTAATATTTTATTTGCTAGTGTGTACAGCTTGGAGGGTGCAGGTATAAGAGGTAACAGCTACCGGTCTGACATTGACGGACTCAGGGCAAGTAGAAGGGGAAAGAAATGCCTTCGAATCCTCTCAACTTGTATGAAATGTCGTTTAGAACAGCTATGGTACTGTCCAAATTTCACGAGAGGATCCCTGCGAGGGGAGTATGGCTCTTGCGGGGTAAGAGGAGAGAGTAAGCCAGTAACTCTGCGTTCTTAAAGGAGCAGGTGGATGGAGATGGAGTCATTGGCCGGTTGTGACAAACAAGACTCAGTCAATGGCAGGTCGGTTCCGTGTTGAGGGTAGGTTATAAGAGTGGGGGAAAAACTCGCATTCCTTGCTCGGAACTTCTCGTGAAATGCGTACAGGAGGAGGTCCAACCTCTATATACTGCACGGCACGCGGACGGACAAAATACTTGTGGAGGGGGAAATGAAGGGTTAATGTAAGTAATGCCCGTGCAGGAACATTACGTCAGTCCCTACTCTATAAGAACATGTCTATACGAGTAGATATCCTACAAGCAAAACTCAGCTCGAACTCCTCGCGTCGCGCATGCTATATCCCTCCTACCCATGGTGGAAACATATGCTCCTACCCCTTCTTTAGTAGTAGGCGTGAGAGCATGCTGGGAACGGGTGCATACGTCATCTGCGCGAGACAGTCACGCCCGCTAGTTTCTGCGCACAGTTTTCCTTGTTGGATATATATATATATATATATATATATATATGTCTATATAATTTTTTTGTTTTCATATTTTCCGATAATGGTATATCTCTAATGTGATAAGTTCAGCTATATATAATCATAATTTTCCTTGCGGTGTGTACTTAAAAATATTGTATTCATTGTATGCTTTGTACTGCACTATTTTATTACTACTATTAGTATTATTATTACACTTAGGCCTATTATTATTACTATTATCATCATTATTATTATTACTATTCTTATTTTTATCATTATTATTATTATTACTATTCTTATTTTTATCATTATTATTATTATTATTATTATTATTATTATTATTATTATTATTATCATCAATAATTTTCTTATTTTTTAAATACTTTGTATGCCTCATTTATTTTGACCTGCTGTTCACGTTTTATTATGCTTTTTTCTTTCTTTCTGTATGTCTGATTTCTTCTTACTTGTTGTTTACATTTTATTATGTTTCATATTAATTAAATCGGAACAAATATTATATTTACAAAAATATCATTATCATCAATTAAGTTAAACACATTTTCCCCATGTTCTGAATTCAGTCATCTTATTATCTGTTCTTTGTTGGATTTTTGTTTCGGCATTCTGATACAACCTCACGTCACTTAAGCAGGTCTACTATTGAGGAATGTTCACTCTATCTGCTCCTTACAGACAGTAGAGACACCCTGCAACGAGACGCATTTTGTAAACAATGTATATAGAAATTATTTACTAGTCTGATACCAATAGGCCTACTTTTCTTCAGCCCTAATCATAACTCAGAACTCATCTCTCTGTCAGTTTTCAAATATTTCATATTACATTTGGAAACCTACTTCAAAACTAGACTTTATAAAATTTATGTACGGTATACTGCAAAACATTTCCTTTTAAAATTATGAAACAATAGGCCAATTCCTAAAGACGTCTCTAGTACTTTCACACACACATACAAATTCTTCTGATAATAATGGCGCACATCACTAAGCTAATCATAATTTAGTGCCCCAACTCCTAATAAAAATTCACAATAGCAGCTAATAAAACCATAAAAAAAAACACTGAACAGAACTTGAGATTCTATTACGATCCAATATTAACACAGAAGTGATTGGTATTAGCAGATAAAACATATCCGGAGCAAGAAGCGAAGCTGTACTCACCATGCTTAGTCCCAGCCAGATTAAAGCGGTGTCCTTCATGGTACTGCTCGTCCACTTTATCGCAGATTTCTAATGAGCTCAGACAGAGGTAGGCAATTAAAGCTTCATTGCGAAACGAGAACAATAAATAAAAGCTACTGTAACTTTTATTCTCGGTATTTTATGCATTATCGTACTTTATAGTGTCTCCCATTTATCAGTCTTGTGACGCCAGCTGTGCCTTTCCGACTCTTCAGCAACAACGTGAGTTATTCCTTATTTTATTTCAGACAAAACTTTAATAAACACATTACCCTACGCACAAAACTACCATTAAACTTACTACAGGCTCACTAGTATGTATTGTTATGAGGAACTACACAAATGAAAATAAAACTACTGCTTGGGAGTATAACTGAACTAAGGAACAACTAATTTGAGGTAACTTTCTCAAACAGAAATTTAGACTTAATTTATCACAAAAATAATTAAAAAGCGGATTTATGTTCCAGGCGGACAAGCTACAGCGTGTTCAGAATACATATATGAGATACATCTGCAAAATCCGGCAATATAGTCGCATATCACCGTCCTTTTTAAGTCTTCCGTGGTTCTCACTCAAGAAACGTAAAACTTAACACTCTTTGTCTTTACGGCTTCAAATTCTGCAAACCTAGTCACCAAAATTATATTTCATTTTGTTTCTCCTATCTATATTCCAACCACGATTTAAAGACCAGATCACCTATCTGTGGCACGCTAAATATACCCCGTTCATAGAATATCTTGTTACTCCTCATCTTTTATAATCTCCACCTCATGACAATGGAATTCCTCGTCACAAAGTATTAGGGGCTGGAAGACAATAAACAATTTTAAGGATAGATGAAAGACAAACTTTTGCAGTACAAAAATATCACATAATGGTCTATTTTTGCAACGAAAGTAAGGCTTGGATAAAATTACATTATTTGATTATTCTTTCGTTAGAAAAAGTTCTGTACCCGTCTGGCGTTTTTTTTTTAATAATTTATCTCTAATTGCTCTAATTAGTGAGCTATATTACTAGTTCGCGATGTATGCATTGGAGCGGAAAGAAACTGGCCACCCTACCCAATTGTCTCCTGGTCCTGGCTTAGTTGCCTCATGAGTGATAACATTGGTGTCACTTATGAGGTTCCAACCAGTCTTCGGACTGCTGATTATACATACATACATACATACATACATACATACATACATACATACATACATACATACATACATACATACATACAGATGCCTCAAACTAGGAAGCTGCCTGGAGAGGGGAAGTAGTAGAGCTAACGGAGGGGGCCCCACCTAGGCTTCGATACCCAGGTATAGTCATATTATCTGAAAAGTTGACCGCTTGACAATGTATTCAAGATGTACCCTCCCTATGCAGCCTTCTCAACTGTTATTAGAACTGAGCTGTACCGTTCTAGTCCACAGTGCACAGTAGTAGGCGGACAGTGGTAGGGGAGAAGTGCTCTATGCGCCTGCGCGAACGAGACAGCTTGCTAGTTTGAGGCATCTGTACATACATACATACATATATACATACATACATACATACATACATACATACATACATACATACATACCAGGCCGTGCCACCGTTTTTGGCATGTGAAATAAGTAATAGGAACCTTAAGTGCGAGTGTCTTACATTTGTAACAGAGTATGTGCGATAAAGCTGACAATTGTGATTGGCAGAATGTTGATGTGACGTGTATTTAGGCGGAGGTACCGTTCTTAGTTGGAGTGACAACGGAAACTGACTGGACACTGTACTCAAGGACACACCGCAGGAACGCTAGCGTAGGGAAACTTAAGTGCGAGTATCTTACTTTTGCCAGTCTGGGCAGCAAGATTGACAACTGTGTTTGGCAGATTGCTGACGTGACGTGTATAGGAGATGGTACTATTCTCAGCTACACTAGTAACAGATGCTCGCAGACTGTGAATTGTACTCAAGGACAAGTGCCAGGAACGCTGGCATCAGCAACACATACATACAGTCCACACCTGTGGAGTAACGGTTAGCGCGTCTGGCCGCGAAACCAGGTAGCCCGGGTTAGATTCCGGGTCGGGCCAAGTTACCTGGTTGAGGTTTTTTCCGAGGTTTTCCCTCAATCCAATATGAGCAAATGCTAGGTAACTTCGGTGCTGGACCCCGGACTCATTTCACCGGGATTATCACCTTAATCTCATTCAGACGCTAAATAACCTAAGATGTTGATAAAGCGTCGTAAAATAACCTACTAAACATACATGCATACATACATACATACATACATACATACATACATACATACATACATACATACATACATACATACGAGGTGTAATTATTATAATTAGAGACATAGCAATACTAGTTTCATTGATAAATATTTCAAGCTATAATTAACATATTGTGAAAAATGATGTATTTTATATATATTAATCCTGAATATAACCTAATACTACCATAAATTCTGCTTCAATTGTTCACATGTATCGATCAATATGTAACAAATTATTAGACAGATTCTAATAATACGTATATTATTAATAATACATACAAGATAACTTTCTGATTATGTAAAATTAAAAACAGTCAAATTAGCTTCAACTGAAAGTTGTCTTGTAGACCCTATTACTAGTTGACAAAACATGTTAAATAATGAAAACATTGATACCAGTATTTCACACCCTAACTCGAAGAAAAAATAAAATATAAAATCGATAAGATAGCATTTACACTTACATTAAAGTTTTTTTATTACGCAATGGTTTAAAATGCCAATAACAATCATTTTAAACGTTTTCAATAATACTTAATAGGCCTACATTCGACGCCACCAGTTACGACACCAACTCCAAAATTGAGGGTGGGCTAGTCAGAAGCTTTAAACCAAATGGACTTGAGTAAATGAGTGCACACTGTAGCTTATATTACATTCCCATTTCGATTCGGTCGTATTCAGACCTATCATTAAGCACTATCAATTTTACGTAGTGAAATTAAATGTTTTGTGATGGTAATGAGAGAGGAAATAAGAAAAAGAAATGGACCGTTTAACGCAACAGAAATATTATCTTGTGTGTGATATGATTTTAAAATTGACGTTACGATAATAAAAATATTAACAAATAAAGATAGGCTACTTATAAGGTAGATATTAATAAGCTAGCTTTACGGGAGATGAAGGGAAGGTGCGGATAATTTTCAGAGAAGACATCAGGATTCGACAAGAACGATGTTTCGTCACCTCAAGGTAGTCTTTTATCGATGACGGGTAGAATTAAGGGCCAAAAAAAGTTACAATCTAAGAAGTTGATACATGAGCAGCATAACTAATAAAAATGTCAGAAAGCATAATGACACTTAATATTAACACTTTGTAATAACAGCAGTTCAGTGATGTAATGGTGGTAAATCGTGTTTAGTGTGATAAAAGTGTCTTTAGGTCAACTTGGATATAGAGGTCAGTTAAGATTTTACAGAATTGAAACGGATGAGGAGAAATTTAAAACAGTGGCTAGTTTGGTAAAGAAGTAAATTTAGAAATTATGTAGGGAAGTTCTGAAAGATGATATTAGTGAGTGTAGTTACATTTTTTGGTGTATTATAGCCTATGTGTTGCTGAGGTTAAGGAATGGTTGATCAAACTAAAGTGTACTGGAAACTCCTGTCAGGATTTAGCAAGGTTATTAAAGTAATGTGTACTAAGAGAAAGAGGATACCAGTGAGTAAAACATTGTGAAGGTTGAGTGTTACATGTATAGCGATTTTTTTTTTTTTTTTTGTAATTAGGGAGGAAGTTAGGAAAGTGTTAGTGTAGTGATTTTAAATAGGATAGACAGTTAAAATCGAAGACATTATTACAAAAACAGCCCTAGTCATTTTTAATTAAATTGAGTTAAGGACACATTTGCTACTATTTTAAATGTTTATAGACTCCAAAAACGGCCCATGTCAAGTGAAATAGGCACAAGGATGAAACATCAGTTGAACGGAAATAACTGACATGTGTTATTCTTTTATTTTTTATTGTTCTTCTGAAAAATAGCAATTTCGACAAGGGTTGTTTTTGTAATAATGTCTTAAATTTAAAAACGATATTTTGAAAGAGTAATAATGAACAAAAGAATATACCGTACCTATAAAAATTGTAGATTGTCTCAATTACTTGAAACGTATAAAATGTAAAAGGCTAAAATAAGAAGGCTAGGATGGAATGTAGGAAGACAGCAATTAAATATTCTATACCTATAAAAAATAGTAGATTGTCTCAATGACTTGAAACGTATAAAATGTAAGAGGCTAAAATAAGAAGGCTAGGATGGAATGTAGGAAGACAGCAATTAAATATACTATACCTATAAAAAATAGTAGATTGTCTCAATGACTTGAAACGTATAAAATGTAAGAGGCTAAAATAAGAAGGCTAGGATGGAATGTAGGAAGACAGCAATTAAATATACTATACCTATAAAAAATAGTAGATTGTCTCAATGACTTGTAAAATGCAAAAGGCTAAAACAGATAGAGTAAGATGGAATGTAGGAAGATCGTAATTATACACATATTATGTTAGAAAGAATAGAATGCAGGAGTGAAGTGAATGGAGTGCACGATCTTAGAGTAGTAATAACAATAACAGATGGTGGATATTTAAGATTAATAAGGAGAATTGGGCTTTTCGGAGTTAAATTAATATCAGGGATTTCAAATTAATTGCAGAGAATTTATGTAACTGAAAGTTATTATGGATCCCGTATACAGAAATGTGTTGGTACATCATAACTGTTATACATGTTGATGACAAATATAATAATAATAATAATAATAATAATAATATTATTATTATTATTATTATTATTATTATTATTATTATTATTATTATTTGTTAGTATAATGTTTCTAATAAGTGAGAAAAAGGAAAGCCTTCACAATCTCTGCAAAGATGACAGTAAAAGCACAGTCTAGTATATAGAGTCACGAAGCTTAATACGTAGGAAATATTTATTTATTTATTTTAAATCCACCACCAACAGAAGCAGGCTTCCAATTACAGGTGGCTTACACAGATGTATACACAAAATACATAATAAGAGAGGAAAAAAACAACAAAACAAACAACACAAACAAAAGAAAGAAAATACATAATGGTAATAGATGCTAGAATATTATAATATTACAGTTAATATAGTGCCAAATGTCAATATAATGATGCAAAATTATTTAAAAACTTTAGTAAAAACATTATAATACACTTCTTCATAATTTAAATATCTAAGGAAATACAATGCTTTTTAATATTGTATGAAATTTTTCAATTGTTAAACTGAAATCCAATTGAGAATCACAGTTTAAAGACAGAGAGTTGTAAGTATTACACATAAAAAACAATGGAGAGTTCTTGAAGAAAACAGTTCTAGGAATAGGAATAATATAAGGTTGCCTATGACGTAATTCTGTTCTTTTTACATTGAACTGAAGGAATATGCATCCATAGATAGTTGCTAACCAATAGAATCGCTACTATTGCCTCATCACAGACAATGCGAAATAGTACCGGCACAGTCTATTGTTCCTAGTACCCTTATGAACTCAAGCTTCGTGACTGTATATACTAGACTGTGATCAAAGTCTAAAAATTACTGCGCTTACTCCGCTCTACTTCGAAACGAACTTATACTACATTTTCGCGTTCTACTTTTTTGCCTTTCGGAGCTGTTATGTTTGCGGATTGCATTTTTTTTCAGTCCTATTAGGTTAAAATCTTACAAAATAAAAAATGAAATGTGAAAATGATTACACCCCAATATGAGTTTAAAGTACTGATAGTCTTAATAATTAGTTTTATTATATTGTATAACAAAAATGCAATAACAATACCGTAAAAGGATGAAGATTAGTAAGAATGTGTGTACAATCCAGAGCACGAATTATACCAAGGAACTGTGCAGTATACTACGATGCATCCATAACCTCTCTTCGTTCAGCCTGCGATGTAAGAAAAGAAACACTGGAGTATTTCCTCTTAAAATACTAAAAAATAACAGTTGCATAAAATCTTAACATAAGCAGCCGATTCATAGAAGAAATAGGGCTGTTTTTGATAATTCCAAGTGATCCATGACACTACACAACTGAAATATTGTCACCTAATTTCTCTTAAGAATTCTCTCCTTTCAATAATGAAACTTTACGCTCACCATCATCCCAATTCAACCTAAAATAATAATCATCTTCGAAATAATCAGCTGAGGCTCTGGCCGCCATTTTGTTTTACGATGTCTACTAATCACTGGTTATCTCCTTTAACCGCTCGAATATTGACGGCTAGAGGTTACCGTCCTTAACCTCTTTTTTAAATCCTAACCGAAGTCAATGCATCATAAAATGCTTAACCAGGGATTAGGTACAATTCTAACCGGTGGTTACATTAATCGATGTTGATGCATGTGGCCACAAGACTTGCTAATAATTCACTGCTATCTATTCTAAGTTCTTTAGACTGCTACTGACGAGTGGCTGCTCTTCTTATTTGGTACATAGGGTAAAGGTTGGTAATACTCTGATACGAGTAATATTGTGATAGTTCTTTTTGAGAATTTATTACAATTTTACTGAGCAAGAGGAAGATCGGTTTTTTGCTTCAACGTATTATGGGAATGTTCGTGGACCGGTCCTTCTCTCTCTCAGTAAAATTATTGTAATAAATTCTCAAAAAGAACTTTCACAATATTACTCTTGCCAACTTTTACCCAACAGAGTGGAAGTGAAATAATCTTGGAGATTGAAAGGGACGATAGGATACTCTGAAATTAATACAAAACCTATATTACGTTATGTCATTAAATGCTTTCAGAACGAATTGCTCATGTTGTATGTAACAAAAAACTGTAATATATTGGTGGAAAGTTCTTTTTCCCCTCGCTGTTATATTTTATACTCGCTTTAACATCTTTAGTCATATCGCGAGTTAATCTTTCGGGAGAAATCCGAAAGCCTGTGTACTATTGTTGAGACTTCTTCTATTGTTGTGAACTAGAATTCGTCATCTGAATGCAAGAACTAAGTAACTGGAAATTTGCGTTTTTTAGTTAGCCTATCTCTGTTATAACATAGCAAAAATCGCACAGAATGTAATGCAAGAACTATGTAACTCGAAATTTGCGTTTTTTAGTTAGCCTATCTCTGTTATAGCATAGCAAAAATCGTACAGAATGTAATGCAGAACTAGGTAACTGATCGAACGATACCAGCGACATCTATTTTGCAATGTAACAAATAGGTAAAAGAAAACGAGACATATTATTTAGTGCAAGAAATAAGTAAATAGGCAATATCTCAAAATAAGAAACATTGAGTTACCTAGTTCTTACATACAGGTGACGACATGGGGACTGTACAGTGTATGTATTATACTGATTTTTTATGAATATGATTTCGATGATGAATGAGGCCGGTGATATTCGGGAATGTTGTGACTCGAATTTCCTGGTATTTGCCTTACGGTTGAGAGAAAAACCTGGAAACTTCAACCAGGAAATTCAACCCAACCGAGAATCGAACCCGGGAATTCTGTGTAATAGACCAGCATGCTGACATCTACACCACAGAGGTGGTCAGTGGAAAGTTAATACTGTAGCTTTTTCAGAAAAAAAAATGTTTCCCCCCCCTCTCAAATGTTTAATAACTTCTTATTCCGTAACTACTGCGAGTAGGATCGTGATTTTTGTCCATATCGATAGAAAAACTAATGAAGAATAATTTATCCCTCTGGCGTATTTCAATAGTGTGTAAGGTTTTTGTGTACGTCTAAATTTAATTTTTAAAATCACTAAATTCAAGCCACTGCACGGTGCGAGTTGGTTGCAACACAGCGCCAGAGAACAGCTCATCTAGCGAGACACAGAGTTCGTGGACCCCTTACATCCGCATCATGAGAAAAAATCATTAACTTTCCACCAACATATTAGGCCAATAGTTTTTTTGTTACATACAACATGGGCTATTCGCTCTAAAAATCTCCAAGGCTATTTCACTTCAATCCTGGATAGCATTATAGCGCCATTCTCTTCCTGAGTGCGGTTAGTCTTCAAGGCTTAGCTTTTCTTATTGAATCACATAAAAGATTTTGACGCCGCCTTACAACTGACCACATCTTCATCTTCCACTTCACATATTTCTTCAGCTGCTGCCATTATTTTTACTCCAAAATGAACCAAAACACTGGAATTGCCTTTCTGTCGTCTCACATTTCCAATCATCATCTCAAGATAATAGGCATTACAGTAGCCAGAAGGAAGGCATGGAAAAAAAATTGATGAACTATCAACGGAAGTAAAATATAAAGGCCACAAGGAAGCTGTAGCAAAATTTAGGTTGATGTCAGGACATGACTGCCTGGCTCACTACCTAGACAGGGTAGGCATGTACCAATCCATCAGATGTGTTTTGTGTAACAACCCTGACCAAATCATGGACAAACAACACCTTAAACTCAACTGCACAACAGACTGAGGACATTGTTAGCTTGTACTGGGAAGCTAGAGATAAAATGACGTGATTGTCAGTTTTAGTCATTGGAAAATAAATAAATATATATATGGGCTATAATATTCGTAAATAGATCATCATCATCATCATCATCATCATCATCATCCTTCACGAATTAGGCCTCTGTAGACCTGTTTCGGCCCCATCTAGCAGTCTTCTAAAGGGTCTTCCTGGTCGACGATGTCCTCTAGGTTTATACTCCATCATAATTTTTGAGATTCTTGAATTTTCCATTCTTCTTACATGATCTAGCCAATTTAATTTGTATCTGTTGATTTTTTCTTCTACTGACTCTACTTCTAATTGTTCTAAAATTTCTTCATTCCTTTTTCGGTCTAAAAGAGTATATCCTGCTGTCCTCCCCAAAAATTTCATTTCCGTTGCTTTGATTCTGTTCATGTCTTTTCTTTAATGTCCAAATCTCGCTTCCGTATAAAAGGGAGGGTAATGCTAGTGTATTATATATTTTTATTCTTGTAGATTTTTGTACTAATTTAGCTTTTAATGTATTGTTTATTATTCCTAGAATTAGTGTAAATTTGGTAATTTTCTTGTCCACAACTTTTTCGTTTTGATAAGTTATTTCACAACCCAGATAATTGAAATTTTGTACTTATTCGAGGCATTGGTTATTGTGTATTATCTTATTTCTGACTGGGTCTTGTCCTAAAAATGCCATTACTTTTGATTTTTGTGCTGAAATTTCCATCCCAAAATCTTTTAATATTTTATTTAATGTATATAATCCTCTTTGTAAATTATCCTCTGAATTGAAAATTATGACTTTATCATCGGCATAGAGTAAGGTATTTAATGTTAGAGCACTGGTTATTTTGATTCCTGATGTGTAGATTTGGTTCCATTTTAAAATAATTTCATTTATATAAATATTAAATAAAGTTGGTGAGAGTGGACAACCTTGTCGAACTCCATTATTAACTAATTTTCTTTCGGATATACAGTTATTTATTTTGACACTTATTTTGCTGTCTGTGTAGATTTCTAATATATTTTGTAATAGCAAATTTGGAATATTTTTATCTTATAATTTGTCGAATAAAACGTCTCTTCGGAGTTTATCAAAAGCTTTCACAAAATCAATAAAAGCTATATGGGTTTCTAAATTAAATTCTCTTCTTTTTTCCAACAATAGTTTGATATTAAATAATGGATCTACACATGACCTTCCTTTTCTAAAGCCATTTTGACACTCCAGAACCCGCAAATAGATAATGTACTCGAATTGTTTCAAAACAATACTAACAACACAAACAAATCGTCCGTTGCTAGAAACTCAGACAAAAAGTGTAGAAGCACACTTAAATGCCATCGACCTGGCCCGGGATCGAACCCGCAACCTTGGGCATAGAAGGCCAGCGCTATACCAACTCGCCAACCAGGTCGACTAGATAGATAGATAGATAGATAGATAGATAGATAGATAGATAGATAGATAGATAGATAGATAGATAGATAGATAGATAGATAGATTAGATTTATTCAGAAATATTATACATACAGATGCACTACATTATCAGAATTTGCTCTTAAATCCAATGCACGGGTCTTTTGACCGTACGTGCTTGATAAAACAAGTCCTACTTTGTAGGTTTCGCTCCCCCCCTCATCTATGATTAAATCAAGCCACTCTTCAAAAAACACACAGATTAATATGAAAATGGTACAAACAAAACACATCATATCATATATCCTAACCTGTCATAGAAACAGGCATACATTCAAAAGTTACCATTATCCCTTCGTCAGTTCGCATCATAAACTTCAACAGCTGATGTCCTAAGCTGTCTAGCCTTCAAGAGGAACAATCAACTTGTTCGCATTCTCTATTCCCGATGAGGTCAAGACATGCAAGCGAACCCCTATTCCGACGTAGTTGTAAAAATAGCGGTAATAAACAGGATTGTAATATCGGAATATAATTACTTAGCTGTTAGCCTGTTGTTACGAAAGGAACAATATTTTATTTTAACTAGTTCCCTATTTAATTTTTCTCATACTTCATACTTGGCATTGTTCTGGAAGAGTACATTTTGGTTAGAGTGGAGACTGACGGATCGATTTTATCAGTCAATTAATCCACTGTGAAATGTCGACTGCAAAAATGGCCACCATTATTAATGTAAAATATCAAACATGTCCGCAGTCATCAAATGCCTGTTATGAAATATATTTAATAATCCGTGGTGCCACAGCCCTTGAAGGGCTGCTGGCCTCACGTCCACATGCCGAAGCAGACATTAAATGTCAAGAATCAAAAAGTGCAAAATCATTCAATATTATTATAAAAATGGCTGGAGTTATTACATTTACGGCATCATGGATGTCCATAACAATATTTATTAATAATGAAAATTAATAATTTAATGATGACATATAAGCTTTGGTCCGTCCCAGGATTCTGTGGAGTAACTTCGCGCATATGGGGGCGGAGTCTATCTGTGCCGGAGTGTATTGCGGGCAGTATCAGCTCGAGTCCGCTAAGGGGTAAGATGCTCGTAGTAGCAGGTAGGGTAGAGTTCAGATAGAAATTACCCCATCCTGCAAGCGATTGCTCGCTTTGTTCAAGCAATGCCTCTCCCAGAGCAGTCATTGGCCCTAGCCCTCCCACATACCACTTGCGCAGACATCTTGTTTCGTGTTTCTTCCACAGATGCCTGGGACGGACCATAAATTTACAATAATGCCTAATTTTCTTCTTCACCGGTGTCAACATGCAGCTTCATATGATATGAAAGTGGCCGCAGACATTGTTTCATATTATTATTGTTCTTATATTGATTGTATCGGTACACATTTCCTTCAATTCACCGTTGATTTGTAATACACTTCTTGTTTACGAAGTATCTTACGCTTATGTGACCACAGTGTATTTGGATTATGGTAAGGCCCGTCTCATTCTGTTTTTGAATTATATTTTCTATAAATCTCCAAATACTGACATTGTGTTCAAAAAATATTTTTTGAAATTTATAGTGAAAACCTTCCATTACATTACTGATACTATGACCACCTTGCAACGCTAGTTTATAGAAATTCCACATAGGAGGTGGAAATCTTGACAGTGTAGCTCCCCGAAAAGAATATTGAATACTATTGTGTGTACATACTAGGCCTATATATTGGACATTTTCACTTCTGGACATTTCTATACATTGAACATTTTGACTTGTGAACATTTCTCCATAGTGGATATTTTGACTAATGGTCTTATTTGATTGGACATTTTTGTACTGGACTTTCTGTATATCGGATATTGTACTGTGGACGAATTGACCTGGAATGGATGGACCTATTGAACTAACATTGTTGATCTACGTAAAGATTATTATTTTTTGGTCTTACAGAATACATGTGTTATGGTAACAATTAATATTAGAGGAGAAAAATTCGCTCCGGCGCCGAGGATCGAAACTGGGTCCTTGATTCTACCAAGCACTCTCACCATTGAGCTACTGTGGAATCCCGGCCACCAAGTCACTCAATTGAGTGCGCTCCTTGTATAATGGCAGTTGACTTAATATAAAATATCAGCATACATGCCCAACTTGGAGTCAGGCCACAAAGGGAGAAAGCACTGGAGGAGAGGGGTTCAATCCAGTGCTGTGGATTGAACTTCGGCGTAGCTCAATGGTGAGAGCGCTTAGTAGGTAGAAACAAGGACTCGGGTACGATTCCCGGCGCCGGAGCGAATTTTTCTCCTCTAATATTAATTATTAACATTGTTGATTTCAAGAATTTTGTTTTCAATTGAAAGTCTCTTTTCTTTGTAACTCTAAAATTTGTGAAGCGTGCTTTTAGATAGGCCTATAACTTACCGGTACTGTACTTTGCATGGTGGTAAAGCCATTCTCTTTTCGCGCTTAGTATGCTGTAATATCGAAATCGTAAAGTTAAAATATGAAGTACGTATAATAAAACACTTATATGTACCGTAACTATGAACTTAATGCCTCAAAGTAGATTTAGCGTTGCCATTTAAGCGATAGGTTATGTCTTATTATTTATATAATATGTGAACATATAACGGTGCGAAAACTCCTTTATTTGGAGTTGAATAGGGCATATCTTGACTTTATTGTACTTTTTATAGAGACATAATACTGAAATAAATATTAATACAGACAAGATGCCTATTTTCATGGACTTTTTTGACATTCCCACCTACAGTTAAACAGCGTCTTTAAGAAGTAGGCTATAAATATTTTACCATAATTTCCGAGATACACAAAATCAGTATTTTATTAGGTGAACAAAACCCGGTGATATCGGTACAATGGAGAGTGTTTCATGGAAAAGACGGGGGGGGGGGAAGTTATGCGTGAAAAGCAATAAATAAAGTACAAAATAAATACATGGGAGAGTGAGAGAAAGGTCAGACGCTAAATAGCCTGAGATGTTGACACAACGTCGTAAAATAATCCACTAAAAATACAGAATTTTATTATAGTGTACAATTGTTTGCTATTCAAGATGAGGCGGCAATTGTCTCGAAACAGGTATGGGAACTGAAGATTAGTGTATTTTAACTGAATGTGGTCAGACAATTGTTACATACGAAATTTAATAATTTTAATGATTAAAGTAATAGCTCTTGCCGGTCATAGATTACTTGCTGAATAATTTTTATTGTATAAAATATTCAACAATCTGCTGGATAATCGCGAAATATCACAAATCCATCTTAACGCCAGAACATCACATTTCAAAAATCGTCAATTGTTACATTACAGAAAATCAAACACTTCATCACACAAAAATTCACCAGTGTTAAAAATGTGTTCAAAATTCAATTAAATGTATAGGCCTACAATATGGGAAGTAGATTTCAACATTTCTCACATTAAATATAAACATTTTGTTATTAATATATTGAAGGTAGCTGATTTTAAATACATAGTATTTCTATCTATTCGTTACTCTATAATTTTCATTTATACGTACATTTTACAGTATTTGCTTATGTTAGCTGTATTTATCTCCTTTTAATTTTCTTTTATTTTGCATATTTCATTAAATTTACACTTATACCTGTGCCTTTTATTTACTCACTCACAAAGGCTTTTAGAGAACCCGAAGGTTCATTCCGCTCACACATAAGCCTGCTATCGGTTTCTATCCTGAGCAAGATTAATCCAGTCCCTACCATCATATCCCACCTCCCTCAAATCCCTTCCAATATTCTCCTAACATCTACGTCTCGGCCTCCCCAAAGGTCTTTTTCCCTCTGGCCTTCCAACTAACACTCTATATGCATTTCTGAATTCGCCCATACGTGCTATATACCCTGCTCATCTCAAACGTCTGGATTTAATGTTCCTAATTATGTCAGGTGAAGAATACAATGCGTCTAGTTCTGTTTTGTGTAACTTTCTCCATTCTCTTGTAACTTCATCTCTCTTAGCCCAAACATTTTCGTAAGAACCTTATTCTCGAATACCCTTAACCTCTGTTCCTCTCTCAAAGTGAGAGTTCAAATTTCACAACCATACAGAACAACCAGTAATATAACTGTTTTATAAATTCTAACTTTCAGCTTTTTTTCGAGAGCAGGCTGGATGACAAGTTTTCTCAACTGAATAATAGCAGGCATTTCTCATATTTATTCTGCGTTTAATTTCCTCCCGAGTGTCATTTATTTTTGTTACTGTTGCTCCAAGTTATTTGAATTTTTCCATCTCTTCAAGGAATAAATTTCCAATTTTTATATTTCCATTTCGTATTATGTTCTGGCCACGAGACATAATCATATGCTTTGTCTTTCCGGGATTTACTTCCAAACCTATCTCTTTACTCGTTTGAAGTAAAATTCTCATATTTTCCCTAATATTTTGTGGATTTTCACATCAACCGCATAAACAAGCAGCTGGTGTAACCCGTTCAATTCCAAACCTCTCTATTATGTATTTTATTTGTGTATATATTTTTATGTTTTTTTTTAATTTATCATTTGTATTTATACATATATCTTGCATTTAAATCTGTTTTTATCTCTTTTTGTCCATGTTCTTGTTTCCATTTGTTTATGTTCTAAGCAACTATTTGTACTGTCTATTGTAATTGGCGCTTTCACCTGTTATAGAAATATAAATAAATAATAGTAAAGAAAAAAAGAAATTGTTGTGTATAAATTTGATTATACTTTTCCTTCTAATTTCATGAGTTTCGAAAGCTTGAATCTACAACACGGTAGGCATTGTGTACCGCAGATCAGGTTAAAACGAACTCATTATCCAAGAATATTAGTATCGTCGGTAAACTACTGAAGCGAGATCCTGAAGAGTTATAAAAGAAAAGTCTCTACGTATAACTACTAGGCTAATAATAACTACTAATGCAATATTTCATTGTCTTTATTATTTTAAATACGTATTTTCGTACATAAAATAATATGAGAACTAATTAAAATATAACAAACTTAATTTACATAAATGTATGATAAAACAGTCTATGCATTTAGTGAAACCAAATAAATGAAGCCCAGTATCTTAATTTTGGATTTACAGAAGACGCAAAAAAATTAAAGTTCATCTTACCCTATTATTTACTCGTAGTGCAAATTCTTAATTTTAGTAAGACTGTTAAATATTAGTTGATGAAAATAATGTGTAATATTAATACCGGTATGTATTATTCGCTACATAAAGAACTGAATTGTTGGGAAATGCGTGAAACTTTTCACCTTCTAGGCAACATTTTCTTCGGGGTGAGCAAATAGTAGTTGTAAGCCACTGGCAAAATGTTGATGTTCTATTAGTATTTAACATGGAACATGTTCAAGAAGAGCTCGTTAATACTTTCAACCCATTACACCCCTGGATGTTTCACCCCTATGCCCCGTTGCTGGAGACACTAGAATTCTTTCTGTGCCAAGCCATCATTGCATTATTCTCAGTGTACCTCAGAAATGTTTGGTATCTTTTATACTTAAAATTAGTATCAGGAAGAACAAACCATAGCCACAGAAGGGAAACTCGATGAGTTTTATGGGCTGGGTTGTTTCATGAGAGATATTCGTGAATTTGGTTCCCTAGAGCAAATACAGTGCTGTAGAGAGTTCTCTATAGTAGGGTATTTGCTTAGACAAAGCAAAATCGTACAAAGAAACATCCTTTATGAACAGACTTATCTGTTTCCATTATGTGTCTCTGGTCAAAATGTTATTCTCTAATTATCTCTCTCCTTTTATGTTACGCAAAGTGTAGTATGTAACGCCAGACAGTTCTCAAGAACGAAGTATACTACTTAAAAAAATTAAGCATTCATAACCAAAGATAACTCTAATTAAAATCACGCAGTTCACCTAACATTTGTAAAAACATACTTCCTATCCATTATTGACTATGTCAGCGGTCGTCAGCACAGAGCATCCTGGGCCTAGCGTATCTTACCCGCGCAGAACACAGTGCACCATGGTGCACTCGTAGCTGCTAGTGGATATGCTCTCTACCTCTTCCTGCTGGACGACGGTGCACACGGGACGGCTTCGCTTACTCTTTGCACATTTCAGCGAGTGCTGACGACCACTGGACTATGTACTAAGTTAACCAAGTTTAAAGCACATATTTAAAATAATCTATAAACCATGTGCACAGATGCTAACTAACTTTATAACATTGATAGCTCAAGTAATTTTGCATTCATAAATGTGTGATGTCTCCAAGCTACAGAAGTTCACCATCTGCCCAATTACAAGACAAGCTCCAACAAGGAAACAAGGAGAAGTCTCTAACACAATACTTGTTTAATAAATATACATAACTTCATTGATTAAGTAATTAAACAACGCATTACATCATTTCGTCAAATACGAGTAATTTATTAGTTCAGTACATTATTTTTCACTGAGTTATCTATTTATTACTATGTCCATTACTTCACCAGATATTGCCGCTCTTAAGAGACAGCTCTTTTCAGTTTAAATGGACAGCGCTTCTTCCTTTAAATGGACAGCTCTTTTCGCTTTAAAGTGACGGCTCTTCTCTCTTTAAAGGGACAACTCTTCTCGCTTTAAAGGGACAACTCTTCTCGCTTTTAAGGAACAGCTCTTCTCGCTTTAAAGAGACAACTCTTATCGCTTTAAAGGAACAGCTCTTCTCGCTTTAAAGGAACAGCTCTTCTCGCTTTAAAGGGACAACTCTTCTCGCTTTAAGGGAACAGCGCTTCTTCCTTTAAATGGACAGCTCTTTTCGCTTTAAAGAGACGACTCTTCTCTCTTTAAAGGGACAACTCTTCTCGCTTTAAAGGGACAACTCTTCTTGTTTTAAAGGGGCAACTCTTCTCGCTTTAAAGGGACAACTCTTATCGCTTTAAGGGAACAGCTCTTCTCGCTTTAAAGGGACAACTCTTATAGCTTTAAGGGAACAGCTCTTCTCGCATTAAAGGGACAACTCTTCTCGCTTTAAGGGAACAGCTCTTCTCGCTTTAAAGGGACAACTCTTCTCGCTTTAAGGAAATAGCTCTTCTCGCTTTAAAGGGACAACTCTTCTCGCTTTAAAGGAACAGTTCTTCTCGCTTTAAAGTAACAGTTCTTCTCGCTTTAAAGGGACAACTCTTCTCGGTTTAAAGGAACAGTTCTTCTCGCTTTAAAGGAACAGTTCTTCTCGCTTTAAAGGGACAACTCTTCTCGCTTTAAGGGAACAGTTCTTCTCGCTTTAAGGGAACAGCTCTTCTCGCTTTAAGGGAACAGCTCTTCTCGCTACAAATGTATAGATGATTTCGTTTTAAATGGACAACTCTTCTGCTTTAAAGGGACAGCTCTTATCGCTTTAAATTGACAACTCTTCTCGCTTTGAATGGACAGATCTTCTCGCTTTAAATGAATAGATGTTCTCGCTTTAAATGGACAGCTCTTCTCGATTTAAAGAGACAGCTCTTCTCGCTTTAAAGGGACAAATCTTCTCGCTTTAATGAACAGCTCTTCTCGCTTTAAAAGGACAACTCTTCTCGCTGGGAACAGCTCTTCTCGCCTTAAAGGGACAACTCTTCTCGCTTTAAATGTATAGATGAACTCGTTTTAAATGGACAACTCTTCTTGCTTTAAAGGGACAACTCTTCTCGCTTTAAATGAACAGCTCTTCTTGCTTTAAAGGGACAACTCTTCTCGCTTTGAATGGACAGCTCTTCTCGCTTTAAATGAGTAGAAGTTCTCTCTTTAAATGGACAGCTTTTCTCGCTGTAAAAAAATACGTTTCTAAGATTTTATGGGAATATTTATGAATAATAATAATAATAATAATAATAATAATAATAATAATCCTTGGCGCTACAGTCCATGAAGGGCCAAGACCGACCAGCCGGTCTCACGCACACATGGCGAAGCAGAGGTGGACGATCATCTAACCAGAATGGAGGTATCGTGCGGTTAGTACGGTGAGCCCCCCAACCGTTATAGCTGGTTTGCGTAACCGGATTTCGCTACTTATCGTAGCTCCCCAAGTGCATCACGATGCTGGGTGGGCACCGGTCTCATAGATTGGCCGAAATTTCATGTGAAAATTTCTTCCTCCATGAGGACTCGAACCAGCGCGCATTCCGTAACGCGAGTCCTAAGCAGGATGCCTTAGACCACAATGCCACGGCGAGGGGTAATAATAATAACAATAATAATAACAATAATAATAATAATAATAATAATAATAATAATAATACACAAAATTTAAAATACTGATAATGTAAAAAGTAAATAATTTGACAAAATTCTGCATACGCCACTGGTTTTATATAACTTCATTAATGAGGAAATTAAATGTCAAATGCTTATAGGCTATAATGTTAGTAATTATCACATTTCCCCTTATTTTCGTAACTTATAATATGTACTGTACAATGTTTTCTGAGTGCTCACCTCTACCCTATGCATTTAATTTAACGTCTATGTGTCCGATTTTAATGTAGCCTATGTTCTTCTCCGGGTTATGAAGGTTAAATGTGCAAACTTTGGCACATATCGGTCAAAGCGTATAGATTTTTATAGAGAACCGTGTATTTAGGGTGACCAGAATTTTGTTCACCGAAAATAATATAATAAAAACATAAAAATATATGCGGTCAAATATTAATGTATAATATTAAATGCAATCTTCTACAGTCAATTGTTCTTTAATATTGTCTGTTGTCTTCAACATCGACTTTCATGAGGCCATGGAAAAAGCAAAACGATATAAAATAATATTGTCGATACATCATGAAGGCCAAAATCTAGATAATTCATGCAATAAGTATCTTTATGCAGTCCAGAACCGTATTATGTGTTTCTCGAGATAGTTGTAGATAGTGAGCAGACTGTGTTTTATCAAACTGAATTCTTGAATTCTTTGAAATCTCAAGGATTGTCAACACATAATTGAATACTTAATATTGAATCACCAATAGTACTATTGCGAAATATTGATGCACAAGAAGTATCCAATAGAACAGGAATTGGTGTGAAAAAACTCATGCCAAACGTAACAGAAGTGATAGTATTAACTGGCAAAACAAAAGAAAAGAGGATTTTATCCCACATATTCCTATGGTAGCCAGTAACATGCCATTCGATTTTAAGCAACTGCCATTTCAGTGCGACTAGCATTCGTAATGACCGTAGTAAAATAAAGCTGAAAGATAGTCGCTCAAAGTTGCAGGCATTCACTTAAAATCTCGATGTTTTTCACATGTAAATAAATTGCGCAACTTGCTTTCGAGTGAGCACACCTAAACATATATACACATTTATACAAAAGGGGGAAAAACGAATTGTATGCGTATCAATGATACTTTTGTCATGGTCCTAATGTAGTATGTGAATATACGTAAGCCCACTGAAAATAACACTATATTAATTCTAAAATACGTATCTTTTTAAATATTATTGTCCGTGTCCAATAATGTGTTATTGCGAAATTCTATCTGTGTAATCATGTTGCCAGTGTAGAATGTCAAGCGTTGTGGAAAGAACAGTCACTTCATTTTTATAACATATGTCTTTCAGAATATTATTTATGTTGACTTCTTGCAAAATTATACTCTATCTGCATTCTGTATATAAAATAAAAAGTAATATATTTAATATGTTCTGAATTTGTTAGATGTAATATCTCGAGTCATATTTAAAAAGTCCAGGTATGATATAAGCGGACGTAAAGCTGTCAAGGGGTAAAAAATCTTCCAATATAAACTGAATTATATATGTATATATTGATTCTTTGGTACGACCGATAGACAGATAAATTTCGGCTCACGTTGATACCCCAACGGATTCAGACTGGCAACAAGGGATTTCCGTAATTACCGTCAGCTCTCTGAAGTTCAAATGAAAGCACACGTAAACATAAAATTACGTGAAATGTATGTCAGCACAGCTTCAGATCAATGTACAGATTTTATCATTATTTTATCTCTGCCTCAGTACAACGTCACATTTGTGGTGGGGAGGAAAGGAGACGGCAGAAAAATTATTTAATACGCTGACAGCCACGACTAAGATAAGGCACTTGAAATTTAGCGGTAATTGACCAGCAGAGATAAAATGTAAGATCCGTAGAACATTGAGTCAACACTAAGGGGGCGTATAGAGATCGAAGGGCGTGTTTTTGTTTTGCTGAACTTCAAGACAATGTTAACTCATTTAAAGGTTGTGTGACTGTAGCCTGTATATATTTTCGTTGGGTTTTACTTTGTTTATACTATAGTTTGATTTTTCTATTATTTTATTTGTATTTCTGGCGGTGTGGAAGAGAAGGCCTAATGGCCTTATCTACACCAGAACACATAAATAAACAAAACAAATAAATATATAAATAAAAAAAGTTAAATGTGAAGCACATGATGAAAAGTTTTCTTCTCGGTGCCTGATCTACAACTATTTTAAATTTAGTTAACCCTTGCAAACATTTGGCTAAGGAGTTCATTAATTCATGTAAGTGAAGTTAAGTAAAGATTCATCTTTATGGATGAGGAAAGCTTAGTAAAGACAATTTGTTATGGTTGTCTATAGTTGAGTTTTCGAGACTTCCGAAAATTTACTAACCATTTCAATTAAAAATAAAAGCGGAAAGGAAAACCCGCGCAACGCCGGGTACTTTCAGCTAGTATAAAATAAAATATAATTAACAAATATAGAAATAATAAAAATTTTTAAATTTAAGTTTACAGTGATGGAAATCGTTTTCATTAAAGGCAAATTTGGTAATCAAACGTGGTATCCAACTGCACATGTGCCATACGCCTTTAAATTTGATTTAGATATACAAAAGAAGTTGATAATATATTTCATACAGTGAAGAGTGTTGGAAAGTATTAACTAGAAAATCCCAATTAAAATCTTATAAAAGCAAAGGTATTCCTGTTCTTCTCCATGGATTTATATATTAAATGAGGACTATTTGAAAATTTGAATATTAAATGAGAAATAAAAATGCGTAGATTAGACAATTATCTAGAATTACATACGTATACTTTTAGGTGTTGTAAAAAAGTGTTAATGAGTAGATCATAATATGTGAAATTTAGGCACAAAAGAAGGATTAATTTTGAAATCACTTAATAAACAAGGTATAAAAATGATACAGGTTGGAGAGTCATCACAAGGCAGTATTGGAAGTATCAGTAAAAAAAAAAAGTTTAGAAAGGCCAAGAATGTTGGACCGGAGCAGGCGTGTCCAGTCATGATGGTGGCGGCGGGGATTTGTTGTTTTACGACCGTAACTAAGGAAACTTCATATCTAGTCCTATGAAGGAGTTAAGTAGAATGACATATTATAACTTACGTTAATTCAGCACAAGAAATAGCGGTTATGCTTGATTATGTCTGAACGTCTCGCCAGAGCCTACGTTTCTTTGTCTTGACGTTTCCATGGCAGTAGTCGGCATTATGACGTATTTACTGTTGCGAATAATTACTGACGGAAACGCTTCTCATTCCCTATAAACACATGAATCCCTGTAGTTTGACTTACTTTTGGATTACAGTTCCAAGTGACAGTTCTGACAAAATGAAAAATGGATCGAACTCTTCCTATTTCAACAATGATTTATTACAATCATAACGCCGTTTCGTCTTTATAAAACTGACTTTAAATACTGTATAACCACAAACTATAATGCTTTTGAAGCGTCTAGGTTCATGCGTCTCACCTTAATGGGTCTGGAGGCATGTAATATTTAACTTGCTATAACTAACAGCGATTGAGTCTTGACATTACGACTAGGCAACGTTGCTTAAGCACGAACTTTTTTACCCCCGGAAAATACCGGTAAGCTTACTCAATTTGATAGGAGACTGAGTGAATCTCGGGGCCGTTCTGAATGACTGACAACGAGAAAATTCCGTTACCAACAGGGACCAAACCCCGGATCTTCCACTTCGTAGCCTGTTGCTCTACTAACTGAGCTACCCAGAGACGAATCAATGTGGACGAGAGATAAATAATAAATAAACTACAGGAACACGAGTCCTTGTAAAGAGTTTTGGGACAATAAGCTCTAAGTATGTTGGTCACTTTGTTCCAGTATGTGGGTCGTTGTTTTCCTGAAGGATTTTATAAAGTTTTGAACTGAAGAGCGCTTAAATAGGAGAAGTAAAGCAATGAATGAATAGGGGAAACGGGAGGCGCTTGCCTGTCGATCCGGAGTTGCGCACGGGCGTGGGTTCGATTCCCGCTTGGGCTGATGGATATATGCCAGTTCGACCAGGAAACTGAATATTATTGTTATGTACCGAAGTACGTATGATATTTCCGTGCAGGAATTCTGCATTACCATATGATGATGCGGAGCGGAAACAAATTCTCTCCGGCACCGGGACTCGAACCCGGATTTTCAGCTCTACGTGCTGTACGTGCTGACGCTTTATCCACTAAGCCACACCGGATTCATTGTGCCACTGTCACACATCTGTGACGCAGTGCATGAAGGTTGGCCACTAAAAGGAAAACTAAGAGGTGGAACTTAAACTGAGAGGATTCAGTCCGGCATCGGAACTGGAATCCGGTATGGCTTAGTGGATAAAGCGTCAGCACGTAGAGCTGAAAACCAGGGTTCGAGTCCCGGAGCCGGAGAGAATTTTTCTCCGCTCCACCCATCCTTCATCAGGAAACTGAAATGTTGTTTAGGTAGGATTAAGTTATACCGATTAGGCAGGGGTAAGCAACACAAAACTCGTTTCCAATTCGACCAAATGAGTGCTTCACTTATTAGGCCTGTCTGCCATGCCTGTCCTCCGCACCAGCCAATGTTAAGCGAGAAAGAGAAGAAAGTATTATGTATGTGATAATTATATAAGCGAATCAGTATCATTTCCCTCTTGCCTATGTGTTAGCATGTCCAACAGCATGTTCCGCACTACAAAATAATGCTTTTTAGTCATTTCACAGTAATTTTTAATTCCAGTTTTACAGTTCGCACTGAAATATTTTTCAATTTATGTACGCATTAAGAAAAGTTCAGATTTACACGTAGGATACACAAAAATCAACTCGGGTAATAAAAATCAGAAAAAATTGTATACTGTACATTATATTCTTCCATAGAATTGAAGTTCCCATAAATTAATTTTAGAGAGTAATGTCAAAAATGAACTTCCTATAAATACTGTAATTGGATGAGAACAGGGTCAAAACATATTGTAGGTCTATAGACTGGCGTTCATTTCAAGTTGCCAAGTGACCTAGTCATAGGCCTATGTGGCTGTAATTATAATTTCATATTTTATACATGACCGAACTGGAAACGATGTTTCTAGCTACATCCGACAATTCTTTTATTTTGTGGTCCAATTAGACTATCCATTTTCCTCTTGGTCGAACTAGAAGATTCCGGGGCTGATTACCTATTTGGGTTTTTCCGAGGTTTTCCGCACCTGTAACACGAATGTCAGGTAATCTGTGACGAATCCTCTGTTTCATCTCGACAAATACCATCTTGCTATCAACAACTCCATCGACGCTAAATAACTCGGTAGTTGATAATCGTTGTTAAATAACCAAGTAAGAAATAAACGTTTAAAGGTAGGTACGCGAAAACGCTTCCTTGCAAGGAAAATTGGAGCTGAGAGGAAGTGTCTATGTCAGGTCCAAGCTTCTGAGTCTAAGGACACTGGCCTCACATTTTCGTAGGCATTTGTAGTTGACTTATATCCAAGCAATTAAAATGTTCGGTCTAAGATGGGTAATAATTTATTCTTTTTCTACGCAGAATTGTCGTTTAATATACTTTTCGCTTTAGTGAGGTCTAAACTTGAAAATTAACGTATAACTTGGATTTCTATTACAATAGACTAGGAAAAATAGAATCAAAATTCAGTCCAGTTCAGGAAGGAATAGCATCGAAAAAAATTTATATTTCTTCAACCTTTGCAGTTTATCTCTCTGTCAAGATCTTGATACTCTTTGTTTATTCAAAGTCCTTAACTTCAAGACAATCTGTAAGCATTCCTATGAAAGGCACGTAAAGCCACAATCTTTATTACGACAAACATTCTAAATGTTTTCCTCCAGTATCCAGAAGTTTTAAAACTGCCAGCTCGTATAGCAATAATTATGATCCTTGGCATCTTAAACTTAGAATTTGCGGAATCGTGAATTATTTCTCTATTCATTGTTATCCTTATTATGGTTATTGTTATTTTTGTTATCCTTTATGCTACCTATTTCGGCCAAAGGCTAATGCAGCCCTGGACATAAAAGAGGAAGTGAAAGGGAAGAAGAAATCCCCGCCCATGTCCTTTTCGCTTACACAGCTTTATAAACAAATGCAGCCAGTAAGACTGTATGCATCAGTGGTGGATTTTATGAGACCAGTGAGAGCCCGAAGTTCGTAAAAGCCTGATGCAATTCTTCACTGACCTTCCTGTCCGCTCGTACCGCACCAAAACACAACTGTCTCAGCCAGGGAAGGTGGAATGGGGAGTTAAGGAGTGGTCTGTAGTGTCTCAATCGAGTTAATAGAGCTCGGGCCTGACTGGACTAGTGGTTACAAAGTTAACATTAATAAATTATTACGTATATTTCTTACATGTTCTCTCTCTTTTGACAAATGAGTAGTGTTCGCGTCAAAATTTTTAAATTTGGGGTGACATTGAAGTTACCAGATAAACAACTCACCTTCAATGTGCCTCACATCATTCATAATTTATTTTGGAGTGAGTAGGATGTAATGTATTCAAGGTGAGCAATACTTCTTCAATGTTCTTCACACGAGTTTTTGTTTGTATGAAGTAGATTATTTACTTGTCAATGCTAGTTTTTCTAATATTACATAACTGTACAGATCAGTATATTTTGCTATATTCATTTGTGCGCCACCTAGGTGTTGAGTAAAGTAAAGTAATTCAATCTGAAATGTAAAAAAATTTCAACAAATGAGGCTCCCGAGACCAAAATGGGCTATGTGATTTTTTTTTTTTTTTTTTTTTTTAAGAAATTGAATCATTAACGTCAATGATAAAGTTCGGGTTGAAGACTTTACACCAGCCGTCGGCAAATTTGTACTCACTATGAACATCACTGGACACAAGCCGCAATACATAATATGTAATATCAATTGAGAAGTATAGAGAACTCCGTTCAGATCCCAATGGCGGACTCTCAATCCAATCATCTGGCGTAGACTACACAATATAGATTTATAGATGGACAGATTCTATTTTATTTCACTTTTATTTTTACTGTGCTACAACAATCTAGGAAAATACGTCACAAATTGCCACTCTTAATACAACTCGTAAATTTTCGCCTGTTAGTCACAGTCTGTTTAGATATTAGAAATTTTCGTCGAGAAAACAAGTTAGTGCTCCGAAATATATTGAATATAGATCCAGACATAGCAGCTATGTAGGACAGCGGCAGGCGACCTATGATAGGACTACACATAAGTTATTATTTTTTCTATGGAGAGCATTTTAAATGAATCTAAGCCAGTCTGGTGTCTTATACAATGACAACGTTTTATGTCCTCACTTATTTTCAGCTCTATTAATGACACGTTATTCCACGTATTAGACTTTTTAAATCGTATTTCAGTCCCGTATGTTACTACAGATACTACAAGTTGCTTTATGTTCAGATTCATTTGGTCCATATATTTTCTTCATGCTGGGAAAACTTATCTCTTGTTGTATTTTTTAAAGTGCAATGACATCGAGCAAACATTCTTATACAGAGAGATTCTTCGTAACTCAGCGAGTGAACATTACCAATTCTACGTACTCTATCAATATCTGTGTTTCCACCTAAAGCGAGTGATTAGACCACTTTTATGTATCTGATTTTATTTCTAGTTCAGCTAGTGTTCCACTATCCCTCATCCTCCTTTGTATTGTCCGTGTGAATAATTCATACTGTTGAAAACATCAGATTATTCGGGACAAATAATGTTAGCAAGTTTATTCAGACATGTTTTAATGAACTGTCCTTCATTATAACACTTCAATGATTTTGCGATTTCCAAAGCAATAACGTAACTTACATCTAGTTCCCTTTGACTCATAGCTTGTTTCATCATATTTTTAGGTTTTAATTGCTTCTCCTCGTCCAGCCCTACGAAAAGAAAATTATGTTTATACTTATTTTCTACTGTATATTTTTCCGTTTACAATTACATTGGATATGTTCACGCTTACCTATGATTTCGTAATAATCTTATGAGTGTCGTAATGTCGCTAGATGTTCGATTTATAAGTGCTTATTAGAATAGAACATAAGAGGCGTCTACATTGTCACCATATGCATAACAAATGAAGACATTATTTCAAAAACAGCCCTTGTCAAAAATGTCGATTTTTCAGGAGAACAAAAAAACAACCCCCGGCCCATGTAAATTATAACATCGAAATAAAAAAAGGTAGACTGTTTCTTCACGATATAAGAATCAGATGTATGATAAACACATATAAGTTTTTACATATTAGAGACATAATTAATTATTGAATGTGGGAGCGTGTGACATGGGCTATTTTTGTATTAAAATAATACAAATGAAGATCGTAATAATATTAATTTAATATTTAATATTGTATTGTAATATCAGTAAATTGTCAGGAAATCACAACACTTATTAATAACTTTTTTCTCCACTGCCGTTATTGGACCCTTCAATATCAACAACATGTGTATTGGTAGTTTTCGTTTCTGAAACAGGTTGGAGACTTTCAAAGAACCGGAGACTTTCTGGAGATAATAGTCCATACAGTTTTTCAGTCCTCTAATATTTATTGCTTGATCTTCAAGGGTTCATTGTAAAGAGTGCCAAACGTTAGTTCTTGAAGTATTGATACCCTTGGAACCGCCTTGGGGCGATTAGTGTGTTTATCTCTGGAGTCAGTAGGAGATTTCTGATAGTTCAGCAATTATGCCTGTACAGTAGGAAGACGCTCTCTTGTTATCTCATGCAAACTCATAAACGCATTGCGACAAACAGGCACATCTTTGGATATACCATCTGAACTTATTCTCACCTTATAATGCAAGCTGCTACATATTTTCCTACGTGATTAGTATTTTATTTTCCCTCTACATTAATTTTCTTAATAAAATCTTCCTTTCTGCCATTTCGTTTTCTTTTCTGAAAATGTAATCCACTTCCATCATTACTAGCCATGATGTACAGTAGTGGCAAAAAAAACCGGACCGACTCTTGTAGCTGATTTCAGACCCTTGTTCACTCCAGAGCACGATAGACTAAGACTTTCGTGGTTCGAATCCTGCCTGGGAAGGAAACTTTTTTTGTTCCTTATTTCGATTGCAGTGATATTTTACTACTTAATTAACTTATTATTCCCAAAACATGAATTTTACTAGCAATCGAAAAGTATTGGAAATAAATTTGAATAAGGAACAAAAAAAGTTTCCTTCCCAAGCAGAATTCGAACCACGAAAGTCTTAGTTACCAGTCTATCGTGCTCTGGAGTGAACAAGGGTCTGAAATCAGCTACAAGAGTCGGTCCGGTTTTTTTTGCCAATACTGTACAAGAGACTAAAATGGAATGCTCAATGACTTCATTGTTGCAATATGAAACATTTCAATATTTATTCAGTTTAACACAATGCTGCCAATAATTATTATATAATGCATAATGTACCTAATCAATTCAGTGCTGAAAACATTTAACAAAAGAACAACCCATGTCAGCTGACAAGGGCAATTTTTGTACGAAAGCAGAATGACATGGGCTGTTTTTGTAGAATCGGTGTTTTTTCTTATGGCTACTGCACCTGACGCAGATCCTTTTTGGCTTTTAAACACATTTCAGATTGTGGCAAAAATGCGCCTTCACGTGATGGTGATCTTAACTCATTTTCGTTAAAAATTGACAAGGGCTGTTTTTGTAATAATGTCTTCAAATACTATTCCTCCCATTCTTCCTTAAACACACATTTCTGAACAGACGTTGAAGGTTTTGAGAAAGAAGCAATATAAATCCAATCAGGTATTCCGCCACTGTTAGATGCCTGTGTACTGGAGTTGTGGGAAATTGGACGGAAGGGAGGGGATGAAGCAAAGACAATTTACTGCGCTGCCCCTGCGACGTCACTATTGCTAGTGATCACGATGACATTTCTGCCGATCCTTGCTTTACACAGTGAAAGATTCAGTTTGAAAATGCTTTATTTTATACGTGTAAATGCATGGAGAAAATAAGTACATAGATCAAAATGGGATATGTTGTAATATTATTAATTAATTAATCAAAATGGGATATGCGACTCGTTATTTGATCAGAACAAAATGGGTCATATTTCATATAGTTACATTATATTGCCATAGCACATGAAACAGAATGACCTATGTTTGCCAAAGGTTGTGTTTTTAGTCTTGTCGCCAGATTTTTCAGAAAACTAATATGGTTGAGACCTTAGTAAATAAAAACATGAATAGTTCAGTTTGTCCACGGATGTAAGAAGTTTAAAGTAATAAATTGTTAAGTGAAAGCTGTGAGCTAAATATAACAACAAAGTAAATGGTAATTATATCAGGCAGTCTTTTACAGGAACAGCGACCGGAATGTTTAATATCAGTGTCAGCACAAATAGGCCAAATAAAAAATTCTGATAGGCCTATAGCACTCATTAAAAATAATCATGATTGCAGTTTAATATTTGAAGAAGAGGAAGTCGTCAGGATCCCCACAGAATTAATGCAATCTGATAAATCATCTACAGTGTTCAAGGAAATTGTTGCAGATCTATATTGCTTTATTGCAACAATTTTTTTAGCAAAAGAGAAAAATATATCGCATATTTCCAAAGTTTTCAATGAAATAGTATGCAACATTTTCTTTGAGCACTGTACTTACGTAATTCACTCAAATATCTAAATATCTAACATTTTAATATGTGTTAAACAAAGGAAAACTTTAGAATGTAAAATTAACTACCTAACTTCAGATCAAGGAGGTAAGAAAGATGACAGAAGATCAAGTGTGTAAATGATAAACAACAAAATTACGTGATAAACGATTCCCGACCAACTAAAACCAACACCAGTATGAAAAAAATTGCATTAAGACATAATGAATGGCGTGCCTAGGACCCAATTCTACTTGTCACCCGTCAGGTTTGACCCAGATTGACACTTTCATAAAATGTTTTTACTATTCCACTTGCCACGATATACCTAAAGCAAGTGATTGAGTCCTTGGAGTGCTTGATGGACACTACTCGCATTCTAGAAACATTTTTGTTACGGAGGAAGCGAGAACTAATCACTTCCTTCCACGACTTTCTAGAAATAAAATGTAATCTGTAGACGTGGGTTTATGTTTCAGCTCAAAATGTATTATGTCCAGGAAGTGGAAAATTGCTAAAGAAATAATTCAGGCAAAGCAGTTACAAAATTTAAAAATAGCTAAATTGTTTGTTACAACAGTGCCGTAACAATGGATATGTCTGTAAAATTGATCGAAAGAACTTGAAAAGTAAACACTAAGATTTCGTGCCTACAATTTTTACATTCATAACGACGTTTTAGTTTTCACAAGATGAACCCCAATCACACAGTGCACAACCCAGCTACAGACCTAAGAACACAACAACGTGTCACCCGACGAAAAGGGATCTGTTTAATAAAACCAACAAAACAAATCAATCAACTGGTTAAGTCCGCTGACTCCAATGATAATGTCATATCACTGTAAAATAGCTCGGAAAATGACTGATACAAAGAGGATGCAGTTTGCATGTTCTGTGAAATCTGTACTCAAAGGATAAGCGTGGCTAATAAACAACAGATGCAAAGCACCAAATGCTGCAGATGGGTTCATGAAGGTTGTCCATTTTGTTTGTCCTACACCACCAAGAAAACAACTCAAAAATCCAAGACAAAGGAAGAAAAGTATTAGTTTGAAACTATGTATGTAGGCTATACAACGAAAAACATTTTAAGTAATATATTTACTAAAACTGATTTTGAACCTAGGCTGTGATAACATGATTAAAGCCACCGGCATGGCTCAGTCGGTTAAGGCGCTTGCCTGCCGGTCTGAAGTTGCGCTCGGGTGCGGGTTCGATCCCCGCTTGGGCTGATTACCTGGTTGGCTTTATTCCGAGGTTTTCTCCAACCGTAAGGTGAATGCCAAGTAATCTAGGGCGAATCCTCGTCCTCATCTCGCCAAATACCATCTCGCTATCACCAATTTCATCGACGCTAAATAACCTAGTAGTTGATACAGAATCGTTAAATAATCAACTAAAAAGACATGATTAAGTGATATGGATATAACGTAATCATCATCATCCAAACAAGTATAAGGCCCGTTACGGTCTCAGTGAGTCATTCTCGTCCACTTTTTTTTTTTTTTTTTTTAAGACGGTCTAAAGATCTCTTCCCTTGGGGACGGTATGGCTTTTTTTGGAAGTCTATTCCCATTCATTCGTTGGACAGTTTTTCCCGTGTCCAAGTATATATAAGAGGTTCAGAGCTAAAGTAGATGAAGTCACAAATTTTCATAAATTGAGTTTAATTCATTTTCTGATTACCTGAAGTTGGATCTTTTCCGAGCAGTAATGGATCAGATCTTAATTCCAAGCATTCGCCGGTAGGTGACACCAGTCACTTTTGGTTCAGATTATTTGTTCACGATGTTCCGAGCCATAGTGGATCAAGTCACCAAAGCGTTGCATTAATTAACATCACAATGTTTATATTTTATACATCTAGAATTTGAGGCTGGAGCAATAAAATGATGCTAATGAAATTAGATAATCTACTAGAGCGAGTTAACTTTAAGTCCTATTATCTCAAAACTACGTCTCATGGATTTGATCCACTTTAGCTCTGAACACCCCATATTATAACACGTATGTGTTGCATCCATTAATGTAAAAGTATTCAATTTTCCGTATATGTTTGTTTTTATCAGTAAGTGTCTAAATTTGACAACTTCTTAAAATCGTCTCTGTGTGTGTATGTGTATGTCGGTATCTGTCTATCTGTGTCTCATAATGCGCCATTTGGGTCAAAGAAAACATTGTTTGAATAATGAAATGAAGGATCTCATATTATGAAACCATTTGCAAAACAACAATTGCAGACTTTTCCACAATTTGCAGTTGAAAATTAATTTCAATATTACGACCATGAAACTGAATTCTTTTTTAATCAAACGCTAAATGACAAAATAAATAAAATTTTATTTTTAGTAACTCTAGTATTTATAGCATTTTTAAAAGGGGTCTCTTACTAGACACATCATTCCTGTATCAATTGGCCCACATCTACAGCAACAAAGAAGTTGAAATTCACACATTGAGGTAAATAAAAATATATTCGTAACACAGTACTGAAGTTTTAAGGGTAACGCACAGCAAATGATAGAAATACAAAATTAATTGTTTAAGAGAGGGGATATGTGATAATTTGACAATTTTTGGTCGAAAATGACATTTTTCATTCTTTTGTTTTGTAGAAAATAAAGCTAGGATGCCTACTTTACAATTTGACGAAGTTTTAGAACCCTGCGACGAATGTGTCATTATTAATTATACACCAAGGCTGTGCTCATTAAATTTAAAATGCATGCAAACTTTTAATTTCATTTTCTCTTTTCTTTTCTCAATTTCTCTGCATTCACATTGTTAAGGGTTTCACAAATTTTATACAAGGAAGCTGAAATTTTTACTGCACTTTCTTTAAAGTATACTTAACAAAGCTATATTGACTTTTTTCTTCAAAAAAATAAATAAATAAATAATTCTTGAATAAAAAAATAAAATATGTGCATGCACTCTGTAAATTTTATCGATTTGAATATGAATAAATTTAATTTCCCCCTCCATGTTTTTAAAGGTAAAACTTAAAAAAATGTGAGAAAATAGGCACTTTCTAAAGAGATCAATTTTGAAAAAGTATAAACAATTTCTTTCTTTCTTTCCTTCTTTCTTTCTTTCTTTCTTTCTTTCTTTCTTTCTTTCTTTCTTTCTTTCTAATTTAAATAACCCTCAAACTACTGAACCTATAAACATGAAACTTAAACACGTTATTACTGATATCAATAGGAGTATGTGTGCAAAAAATAAAGTCTCGAGCTTAAAAATATATGAAATAGGAATTTCACCCATCACTTCTCCTAAAAGTTCAGAAAATAGAAAAGAGATATAAATAAAATTCTATACTCACTCCATCTGCTTTCACGGTGTTTTCTTGTACCGTGGCAACGTTGAAAATGGATGTTCTACCGTTTGCTTCCTGTATGAAGAAAACAAAGAAGATTAGCTTTTCGATTTACACTTGGTACTATAGGGTCTATTGTACATTCATTCATTCATTCATTCATTCATTCATTCATTCATTCATTCATTCATTCATTCATTCATTTAATTATTTATTTATTTATTATTTTATTCATTCATTTATTTCATCATTCTGTGTTCACGTCATGGCGGATTAGATTTGTTCCAGTTCTTAATCCGCCATCACCCTCTACACAATTATTACAAGAAAAAAGTAATATATATATGAAAACCGTCGACTTGATAGGCTCAGGTGGTATAGCGCTGGCCTTCTATGTCCGAGGTTGCGGGTTCGATCCCGGGCCAGGTCGATGCCATTTAAGTGTGCTTAATTACGACAGGCTCATGTCAATAGATTTACTGGCATGTAAAAGTCAGGGACGTCGCTAGGGGGGTGCGAAAGGGTGCGTAAGCACCCCATAAAAATCGGAGCACCTCTTTCCGCACCCCAAAGGGCAATTTATTAACAAAATACTAGGCATAAATTATTTTGAAGAACAAAAACAAACAAACAATTTCTTGGATGTGAAAAAACTACGTCCCATAGTGTATTGTAATGGATGTGATGAGCAATAATAATAATAATAATAATAATAATAATAATAATAATAATAATAATAATAAACAGATGTATAGTATGCGCGCAAGTGCATGAAAGAACATTTTGGATTTTTTATGTACCACATTTTTACAACTCGCACCCCATCCGCACCCCCCTTGCTCTGATCCTGGCGACGTCACTGGTAAAAGAACTCCTGTGGGACAAAATTCCGGCACACCGACGACGCTGATATAACCTCGACAGTTGCGATCGTAGTTAAATAAAACATAAGATTTAACATCTTAAAATATATGGAAACCTATAAGTATATACTAAGTATCTGCTTACCTTTTGTTATTAATATTGCTATTATTAAGAATACAGATTAGTACTAATACATCTACGTTTGCTAATCTATTATCATTTATTTTTCTAACTAATTTATATAGGGCTTTCATTTCAAAACTTCCCAGTCTAAATAACTAATCATTTAAATGTAATTCAATTTAAACAAAAAACACGTCAATTTAGATATTGAGGGGGGGGGGGAAGTCTGAAACCAGGCTTAATTGCATTTTAGATTTCATCCCCAAGCCCACATTTGTTTTCGCATCTTTTGTTTTCTATCGTCGCCTGACAACTTGGATTGTTGTTATTGTTGATTAGAGCTGGAGAGAATAAAACTACAAAAACTAATTGACCATTTCATGTAATAGTTGTGTTTGTGTATTAAATTATTTTAAAATGGTGTATACCCTTCAAGAGAGAACAGAAATAATCTTTATTGATTAAATTTAGGAAATTACACAAAATAAGCTGTGTTTTCATCCTACAATCAACTGATAATAACAAAAGTGCAGGTTCCCAGGCGACGATAGAAAAAAAAAAGATGCGAAAAAAATTAATGCGGTGTATAAACAATTGAATGATTTTTCATATTTAAGTATATAAATAATCCATCCTTGTCATCCGAGGCTTCTGTTGAGACTTGAAAGCAATGTAAAAATGACGCTCAATGGGTTGCTAGCCCAAAGAGGTGCAATTGGTGGGGTTCCCACCTATACAGCATTTCCTCTGCATATGACATTTCAGTTATACCGCTGATACTCGGTCTCCAGAGCCTCGTTCGTTCAAAACGGGTTGCACCACGGGAAGGTGAGGATGGGATTTGGGTAGGAGAGGTTGTAGATTGAATGCACATCACTACCTTTTGGCAGCATCAGCAAATATCAACTTCAGTGGAAGAGTCATCTCGAACGATTGAATCGATGCAGAATTCCAAAAGCACTGTTTCATTACCATCCATATGGCAAAAGATCTCTAGGCCGTCCAAAGAAGAGATGGACTGAAAGTTCTAGTTTGAGACCGTAACAGGCCACTTGGACTAATACTTGTTAGGAAGAAGAAGAAGAAGAAGAAGAAGAAGAAGAAGAAGAAGAAGAAGAAGATTATGATGATGATGATGATGATGATGATGATGATGATGATGATGATGATGATGATGATGAAGTATACAAATATAGGGGTGCCATTTGAAATTTCAAAGTGGGAGTGGCTGAAGAATGGGGGATGAAATCTAAAACGCAATTAAGCCTGATTTCTGACTTCCCCCTCAATATCTAAATTAACGTGTTTTCTGTTTAAATTGAATTCAATTTAAATAATTAGTTATTAAGACTGGGAAGTTTTTAAATGAAAGCCCTGTTCACCATCAGCATCTATTAATAATAATAATAATAATAATAATAATAATAATAATAATAATAATAAAACTAATAATACTTTATTTTAACTTTTTCCTTTCAATATTCAATCTTTTAAAAATTATTTCGTTAAATTATTTGAATACTTTGCATAGCTCCATATCGGGTCCAAATACTCAACATCTATAGTTCCATATCAGTTTGACTTTATCTTTCCATCTAATTTTAACTCTAAAAGAAAATGTTCCTAATTTATGCAGATTGCTAGTGTTTAGAGGACCATTCATTTTTATAAGCCATTGTAGCATTATAAGGCCCATTTTATACTAAAACTAAAAGAAATAGACAGTTTAACAAAAACATGACAAACACAGTGTCGTCAGTGACATAGCCTAGACATCAGAAAAGACACCGAGTAAATAGAGCAAATTGCTCACACAGCACCACATGATCACATACGTATGCATACTATGCACGTCATAAAACGAACCGCAAGCCACGGGCATAGCTCAAGCGGTTGAGTCGTTTACCTGCTATTCGGTAGCTGCGCTCCGACGTGTGACCTATTCCCTCTTCGGATGATTACTTGATTGGGTTTTTTCCGAGATTTCCCGAAACTTTAAGGCGAATGTCAGGTAATGTCATGGCGTATCCTCGGCTTCATCTTGCTAATTCGCATGTCGATATTGTCAATTCCATTGAAGCTAAACTTTCTATAATTATGCATGCATTGTACACGCGCCTGTTTAGCGTCCATGTCAAAGCACAACTGAATAACATAAATTTTAACCCCCCCCCCCACCGTATGGATTATAATAAAGTCTTCACAGTAGGTGTAGGTGTAGATGTAGACGTGTGTGTGTGTTTTTTCTAAGCCACTTCAAGCACCCCTGTAAGAAGACTGTCACAAGTCAAAAACATTGCTTTCGAGAAATGAGTTTAGAAGTCAGTGTCTTGCAGTTTAACATCATTGTCCAAACTCCTTGAAGTGCCATCTATGGACAGGATATTAAATTAAACTTGTAGCATTATTCTGACTTGTAGAATACAAAATACATATACTATTAGACTGCATACGTAACTCAAAATCAACATTTTTTTTTTACTTGTAGCAGTCTTCCTGCAGTGGTGCTGTATATGCAAAATTCAGGAATAATTTTTTTTTTCTGAATGTGTTGATGTGAATAGAGCTCTCAAATATCAATACATGCCCTTACTTTGCAATGCATCGGTAGTCATATGTCGCATATTCAATTGACGATCATACAGTACATTGTGGAGATAGCAGATTAAGGTAAACACACGTGAAGAATTAATTGTGCGCATTATGGACGCCGCAGCAATCATCAGGAAAAGCCCTTATAAGTTTAGGAATGCGACGCGCGCGATTCATAAGCGTGCGAACAAGTGTGTGGAGGAAGGAGACGCGTTTGAAAATCTCTTATGAAAGTAAGACTTGATGATCAGAAAGAAGTTTACAACAAGTAAGCAGTTACAAGAGTTGGAACTATAACCATTGTTTTTGTTTTCTGTAATGATATTATTACTGGTATTTATTATATATTACAAAAATTGCCCCACTGAGGGTAGCCCTTACGGACTCAGTATATCATAAAAAATAATATACATATGTAAACAAAGTTATTAAATTAAAAAAAAAGAAGCAAAGGAAAGGGCACGAAAAATTACAATTGTTATTAATGTGGCACGATGTGATTAATCAGGATTTGACAGGATTTTTTTACACAATTATCACAATGTCTTCCCTCAGAAATGTTGGCAGAGCAAATTTTCAATAACATGTAGTGAATTAACTGTAAGTCGGATCCTATTTTTTTTTTATTTATATTTTTTGCACCATTTGACCTCCTCCCTACGTGGCGGTAAAACTTTGTCAATAACCTTGAATGCACTCATTCAAATTGTTTATGGATATGAAGCTGTATTTAATAGTGGAATTTGTAGTGGATTAAAAGGGTAAATACCTATAGGTGGTCAATTTAATAATGTTTTATAATTTTCAAGTTTATATTTGAATGATTTTTTTTTACATTTCCTTTATCAATAGTTTGATTTACTTCATGTTTGGCTGGTAGTCCTAAAAAGCATTTCTTAACTGTAACACATACCTTTATTTTTAAACAAAGTAAGAAATAATAAAGTCAAAAGAAATATGAGAAGTCGTATTGCAAAATTGCTTGGGACCCAGGACAAAGACAAGATTGCAATATGTCTTAAGGCCCTCTCCCAGTTAGCGGAATCGAATCAAACAGAATTTCTCTTCACAATGTACTATTTAAATGGAAGATAGCACAAAGAGGTATGTCGAATCTAATAGAGTCGAAAAGAAGTCATGAGCTAGATTGGTAGACTATATGTCATCCTTTGGACCAGCGATACGAACTGAACTCTGAGTTCCCAATGGATAGGGTGACCAGACGTCCTCTTTTGTGAGGACATGTCCTCCTTTTTAAGCCTTTGTCCGGGGTGCGGGTGGATTTTTAAAACATCAAGAAATGTCCTCCTTTTCGTAACTTGTATGTCTCATATTTTGAAATTATCTGATTTGACGTCTTTTTGAAATAATTTTCCCGTAGGTGGCAGCAGCATCGACAGAATACGAGTATACCTTTGCCAACGATCATAATATTCTCTTTGCATACAAAGTAATATTAAATTCACATTTTGTGCGATCTTTTTATGTATTTCGATAATAAATATAGTTACCTTGGCTTTCATATGTAGTTAACTGTAAAATCATTTTATATTACTTTTATCATAAGTATGCTGTAATAAAATAGATATTGACATAATTTTAAGTATAATATAGGCCTAAGCGTAAATATAAATACGGTAGATATTGTCTGTCCTCTTTAATAATTACAGTTCCCTTAACTTAGCTAACTGTAAAAGCACTATTATTAAGTTTTATCATAATTATTTTTTGTAATACCGGTATTAACATACTTTTAAGTATGATATAAGCCTAAATCTGTATTGTAAATATTTTGTAAGAAAATAGATACTGACGTAATTTACAGTATAGACTAATGTAGGCCTAAGCCTAAATCTAAGTACATATTTTCCGTCCTCTTTTTTCGAACAATGTCCTCTTTTCTGAAGCTTTGTGTCCTCTTTTCTATCGATGTGAATCTGGTCACCCTAGCAATGGGGAAGAAATTTTCCCATGAAATCTCGACAAAATATGTATGGGAAAATAAATTTTGAAGCTGTTGTAAGTAGCGGTATCCGCTTTCGTAGGCTAGCTCTAACGACTTGGGGATCATCGTGCTAACCACACATTGCCCTCAGTATTAGTTGGATGACACTTCGCCTCTTCTGAGACATGTGGTCGTATGGCCAGCAGTCGGCTGGTTGGCCTTGTCCTTCCGGCACCGACGTTCAACAGTATTTGGAACATTTTTTTTATTTTACCAACGGCTATGGTTGTCTATGAAGGTGATAATGCCGGTGAAATGAGTCCAGGGTCCAGCGCCGAAAGTTATCCAGCATTTGCTCTTAATGGGTTGAGGGAAACTCGCGAAAAAAACCTCAACCAGGAAATTTGTCCCAGGATTTGAACCCGGGCCCTCTCGTTTCACAGTCAGGCATGCTAACCGTTACTCCACAGCGTGGACTGACACATATTAGTACGAAGAAATGAAGAGAAACGACTAAAACAACATGATTGTTGATATGGAAAAGAATGAAGTGTTGGAAGTGGAGAGACAGAATAAGAAATGAAGGTGTGCTGGAAAGAGTTGGTGAAGAAAGGATGACGTTGAAACTGATCAGGAAGAGAAGAATAAATTGGTTGGGTCACTGGCTAAGAAGAAAATATCTTCTGAAGGATGCACTGGAAGGAATGGTGAATGGGAGAAAAATTCGTGACAGAAGAAGATATCAGATGACAGACAACATTGATACATGGATCGTACGTGGAGACTTAAGAGGATAGCTGAAAATAGAAGAGACTGGTCAATGCTGGGTTTGCAGTAAAATACCTATCCTTGGTCAGAAAACTATGAATGAATGGAGTGGTAGCGTCTGATCGTGGGGATACGTTGGACTGTATTTTACTCTCCACCGTATTTCCGTAAATAATTTATTTTGGTGATGGTGATGGTCAGGACTCGGAAGTTGAAGACCTAAAAGTTAGTATTGCAACGTAATGTAGTTCAAGCTAAGAAAACATTCTTGTCCACATCTGTAGCGTAACGGTTAGCGCGTCTGGCCGCGAAACCAGGTGGCCCGGATTCGATTCCCGGTAGGGGCAAGTTATCTGGTTGAGGTTTTTTCCGGGGTTTTCCCTCAACCCAATATGAGCAAATGCTGGGTAACTATTGGTGCTGGACCCTGGACTCATTTCACCGGCATTATCACCTTCATCTTATTCAGACGCTAAATAACCTAAGATGTTGATAAAGCGTCGTAAAATAACCTACTAAAAATTCTCTCTCTCTCTCAGATAGAATCCTCGTTATCACTAAGTACTTAGTTACGTTAGGTGAACATTGACTTCGAAATCTATTCACAATTTTTTGACAATAAACGTAAATAAAAGGAAGATTTCAGTAACTTTCCCACAGATAAAATCTGTGGCGCGGTTTATAAAAGAAACAATTCTTTTCATTTGAAATACCATGTGTTGAGCAAATACTCTTTAAATTCCAAATAAGTGTAAACCAGACTCTTACCTTATATATTCCAACATACAACTAATTATATATAGGCCTACCCACTGTCATTTTTAACTTTTAGGTCTTCAACTACCGAGCCCTGGACTGATGGTACAAAGAAGGAAAAGTTAAAAGGTACAGGGACTAAATGAATAATTACTAAATGTATAATTGTTGTTAATAAGTTTGTAATCCTGTTGTTGCTCTGAAAAAGCTACGGTATTTCAAAATTTGGACAATAATGTACGGTATTGTTAGAAATAGTCTGAAAGAGGTTTTGGGGCTGCCGGTAAGAAATTGTCTCGTCGTTCCACTTATTACCTGTAAGCTAGAAAATTTAGAAGGAAAAATGTCGAAAAATGGAG